>NC_056739.1:320119953-320419953 GCF_019279795.1 Protopterus annectens
CATATGAAGCAGAGTGCTGACAAAATGAACTTCACCTGTAGGCTATTTTTTCTCTATGTCCTTTCTGTAACAGGCCTGGCATACTAGACAGCCTTGCTGTTTATTTTAGGTATAGCTGGAGTACACAGAGTACAAACAACACAACCTAACACAACAAGGCAGTGTGTTGCAGCAAAGTGAAATACAACAGAAACATATTTTAAACATGGCAATAAGTAATTTCTTTCTGTGAGTCTGAATTTACAGTGAAATAATTTCCAAGGGAAAGTACAATTGTTACACCAGAGGTAAATAGCTTACTGACAATTTTCAAAGCAAAGCAGGGAGGTAATTATACTAGTTGTAAAGCATGACTATGCAGCACATGACAATGGCCAAGATATAAGGGAAAGGTTAAGGTTAAGGTTGCAAGTAAAACAAAAAAAACATAAGGCCAGTACAACAAAAAAGTATTGCAAGGTCTCATGGGAAAAAGTAGCATTTGTGAAAACTACAAAGATGAGCCAGGCCAAATAAGGGCAGATCTATGGGGTTAGGGATCATACAGGTCAGAGTTCCTCATGAGTCATCAGATATTTTTTCACAGAGACTTGAAGCTGGTTCTGAATGAAAGAATTCAAACAATGTTAGGAAAAAAAACATTCACTCCACCCTTTCTTTTTTTCTGCGACCTTGTGGAATGTAAGCTCTAGATTATCAATGAACTTAAAGGAGTAAATATTTTGCACAGTCTTTAATATATCTTTTTCAAGTCAGAAGGGGAATTAGGAAAAAATTGCATATATTTTTTGCGAAAGAAGCTGAAAACTGCTTTAGATAATTCCTTGGGGAAATCAGTGAGTGGCCTTAAGGAGAGGAAAATCAACTAGTATACCAAGTAAGTATGCTCATATTAGTCTAACGTAAGGATAGGCGTCTTTAAACTTTACCTGGATCACCATGCATCCTAAGGTCCCTTGAAGAGCCATATTGACCATACTAAGCCTTGCATACTGAAGTGTCAGCTTTGGAGAAAGAACAAGGAAAGATATAAATGACATTGCAAACAGTGCTTCACTTCAACATTACATGTATAATGCAAGCAATAAACACAAATGTCTCATCATAAAGTGTGGCATTATGATACAGCTATCAAGTACACTACTGTACATGCAATAAAAAGTCATCTAAACAAAGGCTAGGCTACAGACTGAAGTAGAAGTTGCCTAAAAGATGTGAAGCCCAGCCTTTATTTGAAGAAAGTCAGATATTTGTAGGTTATCAAAAATAGCAGAGGTAATCTGCACTGAGTTTTCTTTCCATTCTAGATTGCATAAGTAAACTTTTTAAAACCTTTAAGATTCTCCGGCCGAATTCTTTACAGGTGTGTAGCTGTTTTCGGTACTCTAAAATATTCTGAAGGGCGCTAAGATGGAGTAACCAAACTTATGCTCAAATAACACTTTAGTTTGCTCAGGGCCCTTTGAGCTGTAGGCCTTCTAATGCTATGCTAAACCTGATTTCTGTAAATTGTAAGTTTAATTCAAGGTTAAGATGTATAAACTGGTTTTGAAAATTTCTAGTCATCATCAGTAGGTGAGTATTCATTAATGAGCATCACAATGCAATTCTGAAGCCAACATCAGTCTATTTGATGTAAGATTATTATTATCATTGCTCTCAACCTTTCATTCAAAGGTTAAGGATAACGCAAAAAATTAATCAGGGACAAAGGCTTCAAGCAGAGAAACTGTTTGAATTTTAGTAGTATGCATTTAGAAAATAGGACAAGAAAATTCATGTAAAGTCACTCTTTCTGATGAATGAAAAATCCATATTTCTCATTGTGATTATATGGGCTAGTGCCTACATAGCCAGCTGGAGTTCTGTAAAGAATGATACGTCCTTTGAATATCAAACTTAGTTATACAAGATGCTTGTGTTACAACTGTATTAGAATTCTGTGGCATTTGAATATCAAAATGTATTTACAAAGTTGCTAATGTTGAAAAATGTATCAACAGTGGGGCCTGCTGGACAGAGAAGGAATATACATGGGAGACTGTATGTATATATGTTAGCAAAGGACCCTGGAAGAGCAGAGGTTAACTAACTAGCTTACGTTAAGAAAAATAAGGGAATGTAAATGAGATGTTAAACCATTAAAATGGCATCCCACAGTAATGAATAGGACTGGGGATGGCAGGTCTGGAGGAGAGGCATTGTTTAATAGCCTCTGTAAAGAAGAGGGGAAGCATTGTAATTGTTTCATGGCTCCAGGGCACTGCCATAGACATTTAGATGTGTATTGTAGCCTTCTATGCTAAATTCCTGGCTCATCTTCAAAGGGGGATACTGTGAGAGTTTACAGTCAGGTGACCAGATGAGGTCATTCTGCCAGCCATCTTGGAAATTATGTTTTAGATATTACAGTGGGAATCTGTCAGTACTGAGTATTCTGTCTTGGGCTTGACAATAAGAAGGACCATTCACCACATCACCTGTCTTGCTCTATTAAGTAAGTAGGGAATATCAGTTCTCCTAGAATCAGTCAGGAAAATATAGTGAAGCTTAGTTTAGATACTGTTTTTCATTGTCTGAGTCTGTCCATCAATGTTATTTTCAATATTTCCTGTGAATTGAACTCGGTGTTTTACTGTAAATATATATTCAGTATTTTCATGTTCTTTTATTATTATTAAATATATTTAAAACTTTTATTGTGGCTGTTCCTTGTAGAAAGTATTTAACCTTTGAGAATGATTATATTTATTTGGTGACACTGTGTGGGCCACTCCTGAATGCATAGCTGTCTTGGTCAACTACTACAATTTGTATTAGTATTAATATTACACAGTATAATTGGACACACTTTGTTAAGGGCCTTAGAGTTGCTGATTGCGGAGTGTCTGGTGGCAGTGATAACTACCTTATACTCTGGGCAGAAAGGGGCAAAGCAGGCAAATCTATGCCAGCCTTTCCCAGTGTGTGTGTGTCAGGTATTTGGAGCAGGGACACAAAGCACTGCTCACAGAAAATGTGCTGTAGGACTTGGCTTGGACATTTGGCTGAGGACCTAGCTCTACACTCTGTACTAGTGGGAAGTCTTAATGGGCCCTGGAGGGAGACAAATATAAATAAATCCAGACCCCGGACTGACTGTGTTCTCTGTGTGCTCTTAAGGGAAATTGTACTTAATGCAGAAAGCTGTATCTGTAAATACTGTCTGTATCTATATCTCTGAAAGTGAACATATCCCTTTGGTGTCAGTGGTGAGAACTGAGGCTCCTTGAAAACTGGCCCAGAGAGGGGATGTCACATATTGGTGGCACTGGTGGGTATCACATATTGATGGGACCGGTAGGCATCATACTTATAAAAAACATTATTTAGATATTTGTAATGTTCCTTGTTGTGTCACATATTTTTCTGGGGACAGAACAAAATGAAAGGCAAAATAAGATACATCCTGGATGGTTAGGAACAGTTGGGAACTATGGTTTGCACAGTCAGACTTGCCTCTCTATCTTGTAACACATATTTACACACACCTACACACAATATTGTATATGTATAAGCCCTGACTATGGCCCAGCTAATACAGGGTCAAATAATAATGCAGAAGCTGAGGAAGGCAGCTGGGGTGGGCAAGAAGTGAGATGCTAATAGTACCAATGCATTCTGAGGGGAGGGGGTATCATCTGACTGTGGCATGAGTGCTCTCAGTGTGCTAAGCAGCTCATGCTGTAGCCCAGTAAAACACACACATAGAATGACACATACACTTCAGCGGCAGCACTGTAGGTCTGGCCTGTAAGACTAATATGAAAACACCAGCGTGAGATGCTAGGGACAAAAATCCCTTATGTTCATGGATGATGTTTTCTCTGTGTACTGACTTTCCAGCTGAATAGCCAAGGGACATCAGATTGAATAAGCTGACTGGCTGAATGAGGGTGCTGATGGTCAGCAGAGTATGGCAAGAAAAAGGTTTAGGAAAAAAGTCTGTACCTGGGCAATGTTAACTACGTAACATGCAGTTAGATGGGGTGTGATCATCCTTCCTTTGAAAACTTCAGTTATGTTTCTCTTATTCTGGGAAAAAATACTCTTCTTTCTGTGTGATGTACATTCCTAAATGACTTTATAGTGATGGTTGAGTACCAATATAGTTACTATTGTTAGTCACAATGAAAGAGTCAATCTTTACAGTTTTAAGTCTGTTATCAATTCTTCCTATTTCAGGTTTATCTGTTTGTTTATTTTTGTCTCTCTTGCTCTTTACTTCCATGAAACAGGACCCTGGGGGACACCCTGCCATGTCCCTTTGCTGGATGGATCTCAACCCTCTAAATGAAAAGGTCTCCAGGGCCACGTGGGCTATGAAGGGGTAGAGGAATGGAGATGCCAGGGCCATCTTACTACTTAAGTTCTTCCTTCCACTGATGCACATGGCTGAGATCACCCAATTAGGGTGCAGTGGCACCATAAGGGAAATGACCCCACCTACATGATAAAATGCCCCCATTTTCCAAATCATCTACCACAGCAACATTTCTATAGCCACAGTACCAGAAGTAGAGCATGTGACATGGTTGTGCCCTGTGCACACTCCAACATTCACTTTTTTGGAAGAAGCAATTCAGCAATTCTTCTTCTTCTCTGTGAGCCTCAAAATGGTGCCATGCTTGAACTCAGGTCAACTGGGTTAAAGTTTATTTTTTACATGATTTCACGACTACCAAACCTTTTATATAATTCCTAATGCTATTCACATACACATGTACTCCTTTGGTATTTTTTTTTCTTAGCTTTATAGTAAACTATATAATCAATTTCAGTCTTTAAAATGATCCTTTTATATTTCTATTCTCTATTCTTTTCTAATTTTAAATCTGCACATTTTATTAATTCTCTATGATCTTAATATCCTGCATTATTTTTTCCTTGTCTTTCCACAGGTTACAGTCAAAATTTCATACCATCACTATGTACATATTTACTAATTTTTTGATTTTTTCAAAATTTTTTTTCTCTGGGTCATATTTTAATTTGCATAAATCAATATTAATCTTATATGCTTTGTCTCATTCTTATATTACATATCACGGAAATTCATGGTACTGTTGTTAAATCTGAAATTCTTATTTCTTCATTTTTCATAATTCCTATTCTAGAACATATCTCATTCCCTCCCAACCAGACAATTTGCCCTCTCCCCCACACTGCTTGTATTATTTTCCATTTCTTCTCCTTTGTTATATCTGGTATCTAACAAGCAAACAAAAAAAAATCTATTTTTATTGATTCCACTACCAACAAACCTGTTATATCATTTCTAATGCTATTCACATTTAATGCTAAAATTCCTGTATCATCCTTTTTCATAAGTTTTTATAGATTCATAGATTTGTACTAAGCTAACTGCCCTTGTGAGCTATTTTAAGCCTAGCCAATTATCCCTTGTGAGACTCAAACTCTGCACCATGTGCTTGTAAGGCAAACACCTTAACCATTAGGCCACCCACCCTACTGAAAGATGAATTTTAAATTATTTTAGAAGGTGTTGGTGTGGGAGGAAAAAGTGTTTTACTTCCAGACATTTTTCTTTTCCTTCTACTGTCTCCCTAGTTTCCTGATATCTGCATTCATTAAATGAAAGAAAACCTGCTCTGCTTTGTGCCTCCTTCAAAACTGGTGTATCACCTATAAACTGAATCGTGTCTGTAATAATTGACCTGAGGGTGGGGGAGTCTACTGTCATAGAACAAGAAGTTATGTGCTCACCATAACATTCGATGTATGTAGTCCATCTCGCCTCCCATTCCTACCCGTGGGTTCGGAGCCGAATGTCGGCTCTGACTCGGCCATACTTTTAGCTCAAAGTCTTTCTATTGGCTGGGCTAAGATGGTATCCCATGCTGCACTGCTCTCTAGATCCCAGATCTAGTTTGCTGCAAGCACCAGCTCTCATTCTCCATGCATAACAACACCTAACGAAGGAAGAACAAACCAAGAATGAAGGGAACTCTGAAACCAGGCCTAACCTCCAAGACGGGGAAAGGTGGGGGGGTAAGTAAGAATGTGAGGCGAGATGGACTACATACATCGAATGTTATGGTGAGTACATAACTTCTTGATGTTATGTAGTCCAATCTCACCTACATTCTTACCCATGGGACAGCGTCCCCAGCACCTAAATCCTGGGAGGCATAGTGGAAAATACTCCTGAGCACTGTGGAACCAAAGGAAGACCTGCCTCTAGATACCACATCTAACTTGTAATGAGTAACAAAGGTGTGAGGAGATGCCCAAGTAGCCACAGTACAAATATCATCCATAGACAATCTGGCCTGAAAAGCTGTAGATGTAGATACAGACCGGGAAGAGTTAGCCTTCACTCGGAACAGTGAATCTCTTCCCCCTGAAGTATAAATGAAAGAAATACAATTGGAAATCCACCTGGACAACGTGACTTTGGAAACAGGAGACCCAATTCTGTTTTCTGGACAACTTGACTTTGGAAACAGGAGACCCAATTCTGTTTTCCAAAAAAATTAAACAAACAATTGATCAGATTTTCTGAGGTCCTTCATTCTGTGCATATAAAATCGTAATTGTCTATGCACATCCAAATGAAGAAATTTCAATTCTGCCTTGTTTGAGAACTGAGGAAAGAACACTGGCAATTTAATAGATTGGTTAAGGTTACTAACTGATGCTACTTTGGGAAGAAAGGAAGGATTTGGTCTGAGAGAAACCCTGTCCTTATGAAAAAACAAATAAGGGGGTTTGATTGATAAAGCTTGAAGCTCCGAAACGCATCTGGCTGACTTGATGGCTACCAAAAAGACAGTCTTCCAAGTTAAGAATTTTAAATCACAAGTGGCTGCAGGCTCAAAGGGGGGGGTGAAGTAAGACCCTGTAGAACAAAGTTTAAGTCCCAAGGCATAACAGTTTCCGAGACAGGAGGACAAAGCAACAAAGTGCCCTTCAGGAAAGCCTTACAGAGTCTATGTGCTATTAGGCTAAGTTCGTCTGCAACATGAAAAGAAGAAATAGCCGCCAAATGGACTTTAATGGCTGCGGCATCTGAACCCTGGTTGAAAAGCATAGAAAAGAACACCAATACTGACGAGATTGGACCTGTGTAAGAGTCAATCTTTTTGGCATGTGCCCAGATGGAAAACCTCTTCCATTTGCTATAATAAATCTTCCTGGTCGAAGGTTTATGAGAGAAAGATAGAACATGAACCACCTCCGGTGAAAATTGGTGAAGCCTAACTAACGACGGAAGTGGAGTAGCCAGGCTGTCAACCGGAGGGCCCAAAGAGAGGGATGGAGCTGCCCTGAAATGTGAGTCAGTAAGTCTGGTTGTGGGTCCAGAATCCAAGGAGCGTCCATGAGACAGGGATGGAGAAAGGGGAACCAAATTTGATAAGGCCAGTGTGAAGCAATTAGAATCATGTTGTTTCCCAAGGATTACGCTTTCTGAATAACCTTTGACAGCAAGGGAACCGGAGGGAAGGCACATAGTAGACTGGAGGGTCAATCGTGGACTAGAGCGTCCCTGGGTGACTCCCCCTGAGGGGGGATAAGGGTGAAGTAGCTGCTGCATTGGGCATTGAGGGGTCTGGCAAAAAGGTCGCAGCAAGGCTGACCCCACCTGCGGAAGATCTGCTCCGCAACTTGACAGTTCAAGGACCACTCGTGAGGCATCAGAATAGCTCTGCTTAGCTTGTCTGTGATCACATTGGACCTCCCGGAATGTGCATTGCTACCAGAAAATGTTGGGAAGACACTGCCCACTGCCACACTCGCATGGCCTCTCTGCAAAGGGGACATGACTTGCTTCGTCCCTGTTTGTTCAGATACCATACTACTGACATATTGTCTGAGTGGATTGCAAGAGTCCTGAGAGGAAGAAGTGCTCTGAAGTGCTTGCAATGCTAGTAGCACTGCTCTAATCTGCAGGACATTGATATGCAGAAACATCTCGTGCTCTTGCCACGTGCCTTGGACTGTCCTGCCTAGATAATGCCCCCCCCCCCCATCTGGTAGGCATCTGTGGTCACCGTGGCAACCAGAGGCGAAGGAATGAAGGGCTTTCCCACATTGAGGTTGTCGGTGTGAAGCCACCAACTGAGATCCTGTTTGCACCTGTCTGTGAGTAGAATAGGGTGAGAAACTGGAAGACGTTGAAGAGACCACTGGGCGAAGAGTAGCCACTGAAGGAGCCTCATATGTAACCTTGCCAGGGGGACTAACATAATCGTAGCAGCCATCATCCCCAAAAATTGGAGGACCAATCTTGCCTTCACTCTTCTCGGAGGGAGCAAGGCGTAAACCTGTTGTAGGACTCTGATTCTTTCCTGTGGTAGAAACGCCCACATGAAGACAGTGTCTAATTCGGCACCTATAAAAGTGACATGCTGCGTGGGCAACAGGGCAGATTTTTCCCAGTTCAAGGTGATGCCCAACTGTTGACAAAGGTTGATAGTAGCGTCTCTGGTCTAAAGTAGAAGATGCCTGGTGGTGGCAGTAAGGAGCCAGTCGTCCAGGTATTGAAACACTTGGAATCCCTGATGTCTCAAGTGAGCAGTCACCACTGCCATGCATTTGGTAAACACCCTGGGGGCTGTGGTGAGACCAAAGGGCAGGGCTCAAAACTGAAAGTGACTGGCTCCCAGCCAGAAGTGTAGGTGACTTCTGGATGCCCTGTCCATCTTTATGTGGTAGTAAGCACCCTTGAGGTCAATGAAGCACATCCGCACTTCTTTTCCCAACAATGGGAGACTAGACTGCAATGTAACCATTCGGAACTTGGACTTTTGCACATGGATGTTCAATCGGCTGAGATCCAAAATGTGTCTCAGGTCCCCTGTCCTTTTCGGCACCAAAAAGAATCTGGAGTAAGTCCCTAATCCGATCTGGTCTGAGGGGACATGTTGGATGGCTCCTTTTTCTAGCAGCTTTGAAACTTCTGAAGCTGCGGAATCCCTTTGACTGGGTGGAACATCTGGGATTTTCTTGATTGGAGGGGGGTTTGACGAGAAGGGAATGACATATCCTCTGGAAATTATTCGTAGAACCCATTGGTCCTGGGTGATAACTTGCCAGGCCTCTGGGTATAATGAGATTCGACCCCCGACTGGCTCCGGAAACGCACAGTTGGGCCTCCCATCAGGAGCAGCGGTAGGGAGAACCACGAAAGGAATCGTGGTCTCTTGAGTTCCGAGGGCCTCCTCTGCCCCTAGGGCAGCATCTACATGAATAACCACCCCCTCCCCTGCCTCTGGAGGGGGGGCTCACCTTGTGCACTGGTAAAAAAACCTCTGTGATTTCTTGAACCACATCTTTTCACCCCTCTGGGCCTTGGGATAAGGCCTAGACGGAAGGGAAAAATGGACTCCTACGGCAGACAGAGTTTTTCCCTCTTGCTCGCACCTAGTGAGAGTGTCCTTCACCTTGGTTCTGAACAAAGAGGAACCATCAAATGCGGCATCTGTGAATGAAGACTTGAAGGCCTCCACAAAATGACAAAGGCACATCCAGGCCTGCCTCCCAAGAGCGATTCCTGAACTTGCTGCCCTACCCGCTCCCTCGGCTGTGTGAGAGATCAGCCTCATGGAGGAGTTTGCAACAGAATTGAGGGTAGACATCTGAGCGTTGACCTTCTGAGCCGCCACCTGAGAAACGTTACCCGTTAGAGTACCTCCAAGCACCTTTAGGAGATCTCTCTGGAGCTGTGTAAAGTGGGATAAGTAATTCAGTGACCGCAAAGTAAAGGTCGCTGAAGAAAACGTATGCTTCCCGTACCGGCCCATAGTCCTAGACTCTTTGTTAGGGAGATGGACGGTGGAAGAAGTCGCAGCTAATTCCTTCTGGGTGGCCACTGCCACCACCATGGCATCCACAGGGACTCCCTTGGATAGAAATTCCTTATCAGGAGGGGCAGACAAAAATTTATTGGGTCTCCTGGGGACTGGTTCCACAGAGTCAGGGGTTTCCCACACCCTTCGACAAACCAGATCGAGAAGCTCGAAGGGTGGAGAGACACCAGGGAGGTGGAGGGCTGAGCACCAAAGGCCTTCAGGAAAACCAACTCCTCTTCAGAGAGGGCTTTGGATGGCCAGTCACCTCTTAGCTTCAAAATCTCTAGGATGTCAGAGAAAGAAACATCCTCAGAGGATGACTTAGGGGACCACTTCGATTCCTCGAGGTCAGTGTCTGACATGAAAGACTCATCCTGGGAATCTATGTGCTTCCTCTTGCACGTTTTCTTTCTGGGTGGCTCCTCAGGCAAAAACTCTGAGGGGCCCTCAGAAATATGGAGACCACTCATGAGGGTACCCTGAGGCCTTGGGGCTCCACTGTCCAGAGATAGATGGTGATCAGAGGTGCTGTAGGGGACAGAGTGACCGAACCATATGATGCCGCTGATGACCTGGCCAGCGCACTCCGCATGGCCTCAAAAGCTGGTCCTCCCAGATCTGAAGATCAACCAGCCTCTGAAGCTGAGTCAGGAGTCAGGCTTCCCCACGCCAAAGCACCGAGAGGGAGACTAGGAGTCGAGAGGTGTCCCGAAGCCTCTCCCTCTGGTCTGACCAATGAATCCTGAGTCCTGAACCCCATGAACAGTGCCAACGGGGTCAGAGCTGACGTCAGAACCAATACGCCAGGAGGGGCTGTCGGAACCAACCTAGGGACATCACATGGAGCCAAGCACTCCGGCTCCAAAAGCTGAGATGTGCTTGGAGGAGGAAGTATCGATGTAGGTTGAGGGACCGGCTCTGGAGCCAACTGGGTCAGAGCCAAAAACAATTTTGCCAGTACCGGTGACTGAAGAAGTCTCTGCACCACTAAATCAATGTCCACATCCGATAAGGTCCTGGAGGATTTGGAGGATAGGGAAGGAGATCGAGACCTCCTCTCTGAAGGAAACCTGCAAGGAGGATATACCAGCCTGATGCTAGGCGACCGGCTCCGAACAGGCTCCAAGAAAATTGGAGCTGAAGCAGGTTCCATTACCACTGACACTTCCTGTGGCCCTGAGGACAACGGAGCCGAGGATGTCGTTGAAGATTTTGCTATTTTCTCCAGCGGCTCCAAGGATACTGATGGAGCCAGGGATCGCTTTTTAGCCTTGAAAGATTTAGCTTTTGATGGAGATGCCTAAAAGCTGGAAGTACTCTCCAAACCCTCCTCGAAGGAGGGTTTCAGAAGTCCCTTCAAAATCAATTTGTTCTTCCTTTCCTGAAGAACACGTGGGCTAAAGGTAAGACAGAAACTACACGATTCCTGAAGGTGAATCGCTCCCAGATAGTACACACAGAGTTTCTTTCAGTGATGGTCATCTTATAACTGCACTTGGAGCATTTCTTAAAGCCCGAGGGCTTATGCTCCTTAGTATCTTTAGACATAGTTACGGCAAACACCAAGTAACTAACTGAAAACCAGACCAACGTTCAAAACAGCCACACGTGCGGGAACAAGAAAAACAAACAGTACACCACAAAGATCTCTAACTAAAACAGTCCTTAGACACAAGAAGAAGGGGGAGGACTAATTCCTCTAATTTAAATGGTTTTAACCCAAGGGAAAAAGTTAGCACACAAGGAAAGCAAGGGGACAGACTAGGTCCTCTAACTGAAATGGCCTAGCCTGTTGGAAACAGCTAGTGGGATACCACAAGAACACACTATAAGAGAAAAACACAACTTTTCCACAATAAAGTCAAGAACACACACAAATAGCTATGAAAATAGCTTTGTTACAAAGAAGAAAAGTTACTTAGCCACAGCCAAGAGCGAGACCACGCCTGAGCGGTAAACAAGATCTGGGTATAGAGAGCAGTGCAGCATGGGATACCATCTTAGCCCAGCCAATAGAAAGACTTTGCACTAAAAGTATGGCTGAGTCAGAGCCGACATTCGGCTGCGAACCCACGGGTAAGAATGTAGGCAAGATTGGACTACATAACATCATATTGTTAAATCTCGACTCACTTTGGTCTCTTCTTCCACTCTGCTACCATCTTACTTCATTGTACATGTAGGTGTCATGTGATATTACATTTCTATTTGTTCTAAGACTGTGTAGAACAATGAAAAACCTTGGTAGTATGTTGCATTTGTATCGATTTTATTAAAGTTAAGTAAGCTTTATGTATGTTGAGCCTGTGTCCTTTAACAATTATGTATGTAATTGCAGTTGCTGGTGTTATGGTATATTTAACACTCTTTTTTGACATATTGGTTAATCTAATAAATATTTACTAAGTTATAGTGTTATACTGGGTAATTCAGTGTAGTGCTATGTTCTGATAAATTGCTCTGCATTGCTGTGGTTTCTTTATCAATATACCTCTTGCCAAACCTATGTTGATGTTACATTCATAAACTTTCTTGCCATCTCTCTACTTTTACAAAACCACATATTCTGTGGCTGTGATTCACCATGGTTCTTCCTCCAGCTCTAGTAATAATTATTAACTTTATTGCCTCCAGATAACATTACAGTTTAGTGCAATTTTTCTCCTCTCTTCCGTTTCGCGCCTGTGGTCACTTCATCCACCCATGAGTCCAGTACTGAAGGAGCTCTGCCACAAGCCCAACTCTCGAACATTTTCACTGAAAACGTTGTCTTTGTGCAATGTAAGCTAGTTTAATATGAAGAGCCTTGTTGTGCATTAACCTTATCTAGTCAAATGCATGCTTGCCCTACATTGGAACGTAGCTGTGACATTCCCCCCAAAGGAGTAGTCCTTGTACTCTAAGGATAACTTAGTGAATGGGCCACTGTCCTTTCTCTTGACCAATAGATTACACTGTATATGCCAGTTACTTAGTCGACTTAGTTTCCTTCTTTTACATTCAGTAAATAAAAGAAAACTTGCTCTATTTTCCTCCTTGATAATTATTCAGTACCAACTATAAACTATTTACTTCCTGTAATAATTGACCTGAGGGTGGGAAGCCTGCTTCACTCAGCTTCTCTTCATTCATTTACGCTACCATAATTCCCACCCTAGCAAATTTTACCTGTAACAACCATTCCCTAACTCTCCCAGAACAACTTTACTACATCATACAAACACTCATTTCTATTTTTAAATTTCTTAATTTCAGTCTAAAATTCAGCATCATTCCCACAACCTTTTTTCCTCCCACACCAACACCTTCTAAAATAATTTAAAATTCATCTTTCATCATGGTAATCATGCTAATGACAGGAGTGCATTCAGAGTTTTTATTTGCCATCTGAACATCTAAGAGTATGGTGGCAGAAACGAAGAACCTGATAAAACTGGTAATCCACTCTCAAATATGATGTTTTGTTTAGATGTATTTGCTTGCTGATTACACAGTGTACCAATCGACAATCTGGTACTAATACAAATGAAGTGCACGTTGGCTATATGTGACTTTTATGATTTATCAAGTAAAAAAGAAAAATGCAGATTTAATTTTCTTTCTTTGTGGTGGATTGTAGTTCTACATTATGCTGTATCAATTTTTAAAATCATAGCATGGCAGATTGTTTCATCTTACATATTATTCCTCCACATGGTTGTCATTCCTTTTTTACTTATCAAAGGCATAAGTACAGCAGTCTCCTCTAGTCTCATAGAGGGATAAAACCCTGACTATAACCCAGGTGAGTTAAGTATGAGTAGCAACCTGGGTGCTTGATGACACAGGCAAGAAAGATGGGAATGTCTGACATAACCAGCTCATACCAATGCTCTAATGATAGGGCCTCAGCTAGAAAGCAGAGGCTCAAGGTCCATCATGATGTGAACAGATCGTTCCAACAAGGCATGGGTGTAACTATTCAAGCTGGTGATGGCAACCCCTTTTAGCACATATGGGGGAGAGTGCATCTACAGAGAGGGGAGTATCAATGGCCCTTACAGTGACACAGGTGCTCATGCCAACATCAAGTGCAGGGTTAGGCCAAATTAAGAAAATGATGTAATTGTCAGGATACCAGTGGAACACAAAAGCATCCTCATCACCGCCTGGCTAAAGAGCCTCACACACAGACACACATACACACACTGGACAGTGTATTGTCTGATTGCAGGAAAGCTTGATGGTTATCTGGCATAGGGAAAACATGCATAAATAGTTGTCAGTAAAGTAAATCATAACATGACAGATTATTTTTTCATGTTATATGGTATTTCCTGTGTTATTGGTATGTCTGTGTTTGCACTTTCTTCAAATCAGGCTCTATCAATTGTGCTCAGTCAGTGAAATTCTTCATTTTCTATTCACCATTGTCTGAAAAGCTCTGTCATTGCAGGGCATTATTTTCCAACCAACCCCCCCCCACACACACACACACACACAGATACCATGACACATGTACACTTTTCCCACATTATGAATGTCATAGACACATAATGCTGTTATTCACAGCACTACGGATAAGTAAGTTTATGCAATAAAGGAGCCATTCCAGAATGAATGATTGCCAGTAGGACATATTACCTCATAAGGGAGTGACACAAAGCAGCAAACACAACAATGCTCTGTTGAACAAAGGTTGTTCTAAAAAGGCATACATTTGCAGTATAAATTCTTTGCTGATGTAAGTCATGTTACATGCCACAAGCTGGAAGGTCTTCATTCTGACATATTTTGGGTCCAGACTCACATGATGACAACTGAGCATGTGTTTACTAAATGTCTTTCTTGCAGTAAAATTTCTCTATAATTCAATTAATTTGCCTGACTTTCTGGTAGTGTAAAAACTGCTGCCTTCTCCTTCACTTATCCTGCATATTAGTAAGAAACTTAGAAATTCTGTCAAAATGGTTTTATTAAGAATGAGTATATAGACTCGATGTTTAAGTACTCCGAGTACTCTTTTAATTGAGTGAACAACTGATATCACAGAGTTAATAATCCAAGAGAAAATGTAGGAATATGTAGGTATATAGAGCAGATCTCAGCCAGGGAAGGGGATGGGACATGAGTGTGCTTGCATTACATATAACTGTTCTTCTAGCTTTACTGCACATGTAAGTCTTCTAAAAATCACATAAGTTATTATAGGACAGGATATGCTTGTATCAGAAGGGGCCTGTGCTGGCATGTGATTATTCAATCATCAGAATATTCCTCTGGTTACGAAGGTGGGACTAGAAAATGGAGCAGCTGTCCTGAATCACTGTAGACATCGTGAATGAATGTATACTTACATCTCCTGCCTCCCATTTAGGACACTGCATTGAAAATATCATCGGTATCCTAATTATGATGATCAATTGGTTTTGAGTGTGGGCTACGTGTGTGTGAAGCAAACAAGTTAAAAATGCAAAAATGTTCATCTACTGTTAACTCTTCCCAAGTACAAATGAGTGAAAGTGTGGAAAAAACTTTCAATGTTTGAGTGTAACTACAAATGATATGCAGACTGCTTTCTATGCACACCCACAGACTACTGTAATTTAACAAGGTCACTTAAACGTGTGTTTTCTTCTGAGTTGCATTTTCTATTGGCCAAAAACCTCCCCTGATGCCTGGATGCCAGAGATGGAAGAAACAAGTCCTCTGATACAAACAATATCAATTCAGTGTTTCGTTTTCTCATGCCATCTCTAACTCAAGTATTCTGAAATGGCCATATACCATCACACAATAAAATACATTTGGGTGCACAAATGTCTGTCTTTTCCACTAAACAGTTCCACCCAGTTACCTACTGCTAAGTCCTATCAAGTCACCTAACATCATTTACAGATACCTGTCTGTAACAGACTTCTAGTCACTATCATTGCCATGATTTTGTATTCTTATCTGAGTCTTTTACCTTTGTAAAATGGATTCCCCTCGTTTATCCTGTCTCTGCTGCTCAAAAAAAAAAAGAAGGAAGGTGAATGACTGGGCTAATTTAAACTGAAGAATTAAAAATATTGGCTTTAAACTCTGAGCTTACTGTTCCTACAGAGGGATCTTTATTTGGAATGCTCAGCCTCTAAGTACCTAGTTTTGCTTGAAACCCTATACTTGTCTTAGACTACTTTTATTCCTTCAACCTGCCTCTCTATTTTCCCCTTCTTAGATATTTATTTTCCCCTTATTTGAGCTTTCATTTGTCTGTTGTAATTATATTTAATCATATTTGAATAGTAGAATGTCTTCCAATATTAAATCATTAATAACATTTGTAAAGAAATGCATTTAACAGAATTGAGACATAAAAAAATAAAAAGTTTTATTTTTTGAACTATATGCATGCAATTTAAAAAAAACTGTACGTTACCTTGACAGAAAATTTATACCACCAGTTGGATGGTGATGCTTGTATGAAAATGGTAGTTACTTATGCTTTTAATATGATTTGCTCTTAAATAAAATTAAACATTTGTTTATTTTGTTAATGTGGACGTGAATAAAATATATTATTATTTATATAAAAGGTCAATATGATTTTAATAAAATAAAAATCTTTAGCTTATGTATACCTGTTTAGTAAGACAATTTTAAATCCCTGCCCATAATAAAGTTTCAGTAATTCCCATAAATCCTACCTACACACACAGACACACGCACGCACATGCGCACGCACACACACACACACACACACACACACACACACACACACACACACACACACACGCACACGCACACGCACACACACACACACACACACACACACACACACACACACACACACACACACACACACACACACACACACACCTTGGCCTCTGGGGAGTCTCTACATCAACCAGCCTGTCTACTTCTTAGCAGGCTAGCATCTATATTACACTGCCAATCTCTTCTCATTCTTTGTTTCTAAAACTCTAAAGGCGTTGTGTGCCATCCTGATCACAGCAGTCACCTACAGAACACACAAGTAAAAACATGCATTCAACATTTCTGAGAGAAACTCTGAATGGTTTAAGTGGAATATTATCATTCAAGCCAAAGCCTCTGCCAGTCTGCAGGAGTGGTGATCCACTTTAATTCATTATTCTCTGTTTTGTTAATAACACAACCACTCCTAATATTCTTATAAGGGGTCTATATTAGATCACCGAATGCTTAAAAAAGCGAACAATGATTAATCGACCCTATGTAAGCAAAAGCTTACAATTTCATACCGTCAGAACAGCAATTTTTTTTTTCCTAGGGAAAAAAATCACTGTTCCAACAAAAAAAAATAAATAAATAAAATAGAACACTTTAAACATTACATTAAGTGGGGGGGGCTTTGCCCCACACACCCCCTGATGTGGGGGGCTGCGCCACCCATACACCCCTATATACCAACTCTGAGACCGCACTACAGTGCCGAAAACAGCAAAGTAATGAAGCAGCCAAGTGAATTCTTTCCCAGGGAAAGAATTTGCTTAAAAGCCACTTCGATCTTTTGCCATCCCCATCTTTTGAGTTTGACCAAGATGCATTCAAAAGAATGAGTCTTCGGTCTTCTAATAGGGAACTCTTATAAGTTAATTGCACAACTCTATATAAAAAAGTATGGTCAGTATTAAATTCAACATGTTTACTCAATGCATTTGCATAACCATTCTTCTGATTTCACCTGTTATAAAACGTTTTCTTTAAGACTATGGTTAGTCTTTCCAATATAAAAACATGGGCAATTTCTGCAAGTAACAAGACGTGCCAGATCTTTACTTTTTCAGTCAGCATAGATGTAATTGGAGAAGCATGTGCCAACAGCCATGCTAATATGGTGATGGTCCACTGGGAAGAGTAAAATGTGTACACTAATAATTTACTTTTACATTATCTGGTCTGTTATAGTAGGTTTGTAGATAACATGTTTGTTTCATGGCTGGGTACATATGAACAGCTTAATGACTTTGTGCATGGGCTTAATAATAGTACAGATTTTTTGAGATTCACTGTTTCTTTCTCTAATACATCTATAGACTTCCTTGATGTTCCCATTTATAAGGGTGCTAGTGCTAAGCTTGAAACTGAAATGCAAAGGAAACCTTGCTGGAAGAATAATAAATTACATTGGGCTAGCATGCACCCAAATTATATATATATAAGAATATACTTACAGAAAAAATGTGCATGCATCGAGATTATGTACAGATGAAAAGAATTTGCAAAGTAATTATGCTACCCTTAGTATTGAATTTCATGAGAGGGGTTATGGACATAAAGAAATCAAAGATATTTTAATAGAGGTAAGGGCTTTAAGACAAACACAAGGTAAGCCATATTTATCTGACAGGACTAGAATGATTAATAGTAATAAGAATTTAAATTTTAAACAGCCCAGAATACGACTTACTTTCTCCAATAATATCAGTGAGGTTTGTAAGGTTATAAAAAGGAAATGGCCCATTTTATTAAAGATGAGGGGCTAAAAAAGATTGATGGGACACAACATGGTTTTTATTTTAAGAATGCAAAAAAGCTGAAGCAACAGCTTTGCTATAAGCATAATTTTTTATGCGTGGAACAGCTGTCCTCTAGGAAAGGAACACATCCTTGTTGTGGTTGTAAGGCTTGTGATTATATTTTGGATATTCCCTAGTTTATACATCCTACGACTAATATTAAGTATAAGTTCAAGTTCTATGCTGGTTGCAAAAGTAAAGAACTGGTACATCTTGTTACTTGCAAAAATTGCCCATATTTTTATATTGGAAAGACTAATTGTATTCTTAAAAAAAGTGTTTTATAACACTTAGGTGAAATCAGAAGAAAGGTTAAAACAAACGCATCGAGTAAACATGTTGAATTTAATACTGACCATACTTTTTTATATAGAGCTGTGCAGTTAACTTATAAGAATATTAGGAGTGGTTGTGTTATTAACAAAATGGAGAATAATTAATTAAATTGGATCATCTCCCCTGCAGGCTGACAGAGGCTTTGGCTTGAATTATAATATTCCACTTAAACCATATTTATTATCACATAAGATTAAGCATTAGTTAGTTGCCACGGAGATGGTGTTTTTGTAAATTGTTCTGTTAACTGATTTGACTATAAATTGATGTTGTTGTATGTTTTTGTGTCACTTGGTTTGAAGAAGTGTTTTATACAAGAAAGCGCTCACCATTTTATTAAATTAAATGTTTTTATTGGCTGTGCTGCTCATTGATTTCTGTTTTTTGATAAATCCTTATGTCACCCAATGGATAGTCAAATAGCTCACTGATAAGGACACATGAAGTAAGGGTGAGGGAAACCCTCCTAGCTTGTCACCTGTGTCCCTTGTGGACAGGGTCAGCTTTTAGATTAGACTTTTGGCAAATACCAAAGCCATGCTAGTAGATGGGCACTGATAAATAGGAAAATTAGGGCATGAATGCCTAGGCTTAAAAAGGCTCTGGGGGCATTAGTCTAGTAACTTCCTATTATTCTATGATTACATCAGAAACTTCCGAATTATTACTGAAATTTAAGAACTGTTGTCTTTCTGCTATAAACCCCTTTTTGAAATCTTTTAACTTTGTTATATAAGCCGACAGTCTATTAAAAGAAGACAACAAGAGAAGGTAAACACTTGCACCACACCACACTCATCACATAGTCCCTCAAAACCTACACCACCAAAACACACACATAGAAACACAAAAGACACACCTACATTCACGGAGGCTCTCAATAAAAACCTGGCCAAGCATCAGGGACATCCAAAGCAGAAATGCAAGCAAACTCCACCCCCAACACAACCCAAATGACACATAGCCCACAAACTCAGTGTGCAACTCAACCACAGCCCATAAGGCATAACAACGTACCCAACACTCTAGTCATAGGTGACTCTGTAGTCAGGCACACAATGTTCCACTCACCAGGCTAAACAAGGAGAAAGTTACTGTCAGCTGCCTGTCAAGTGCCAGGATCCGCCACATAACGCACGCACTCAGGTCATTCCACAACAGGTACAAATATGACACTGTCATTGTCCATGTTGGTGTGAATGACCTGAGACGTACCTCCCTGGACTACATGAAAAGAGACATGGAGGAGCTCTCCGATCTTGTAGCCCAGGCAGGTATGACCCTAGCCCTGAGTAGCATCCTGCCATCACCCAGAATGATACCACAGTAGAAGGACAAAATGATTGGCTTCAACAATTAGCTAAGCTTCTGGTGTCATTCTAAGGGGATCCAGTACTTGTCTGCCTGGGAAGACATGATCGACAGACCACGATGCTTTGCCCCAGATGGCCTGCACCAGTCACCCTTGGGATTCCAGATACTGGCAAAGGCTATTGCCACCCCTATAGTGCTTTTTTTAGGTAAGATTCAAATGACAAATTCAGCACCTCAACAGGTACAAGCAAGCAAAATGTAAGGGTAATGCTACTCAATGCTAGAAGTCTAAACCTCAAAATGCACTCACTCGAGGCACTCCTTAAAATGGAGAACATCGACATCTGTGCAGTGACAGAGACCTAGCTCAAAGCTCCAGACAGCACCCCTGCGTTACCAGACTATAATTCATACCACACCTTTCGGCCACCTAACCCGGAAGGAAGCACTAAAGGTGGAGGCGTGTCCATATTCATTAAAGATATCCACACCTCCAGGCTAGTTACACAGCATAATGCATCTGAGATATCCAAGTGCAACTAACTCTGGACAAGACTGCAATTCAAATTGTAGCTTGCTACAGACCCCCCCCCACCATGCCCCAGGATTCCCACTCCTCATTTCTTGATACACTGGAAAGTATGAAGGTACAACCCAACACCCAAATAATGGGTGATTTCAACTACCCCATCATTAACTGGGAAAACTACTCATGTACCAACTCTTTTGCTCAACATTTTCTGGAATTCATAAATTCCAATGCCTTGGATCAACTTATTCACACCCCCACCAGGGGCAGCAATATCCTAGACCTGGTCATTACCAACATGGGCAATGGTGTTCCACACCAGAGGTCAATTCCTCGTTGGTCAGATCCGATCACAAGCTAATCACCCTAGACATCCACATCCCGCCCCACACCCAATTAGGGAAACCACCGTAAAAAACTTCTCCAAAGCCATCTTCACACTTCTTAAGGCAGAAGTGGCAAACTTCATGACACCTATGCAGATGGACAATAGAGGTACGACTGCTGAATCCTACACAAATGCACTTTATAAGCACTTACACGAGTGCATGGATCAGGCTATCCCTAATGGAACCAAGATGCTAGCCTCCAAAAAAGGAAGCCAATCCGGTGGCCCTCTGCCATAAACAAACTCTACAACAGAAGAAAGAAACTGTTGCAAAAAAAGAGTAAAATCCCATGACTGGAGAAACTCCCTGGTCAACCTCAGTAAGAAGCTGAGATCCCTCATAAAATCCTCCAAAGCTAGTTACGAAAACAAAATTGCCACTGACTCTAAAGACAACTACAAAGCATTCTATAGCTATGTCAAGAATCTCAATGGCAACACTCAGATCTGCTCTGAGTTACAGCACAATGGCACTAAATATACAGAACCAACTGATATTGCCAACATCCTGGCAGATAGGTTCAGTGCTAACTTTACTCCCCTAGAGGGCTCATCTCATCTCTATACAGGAAGAATGCAAAGTTCCTGTAATCACGGCTGCACAGGTAAAAAACACACTCTCCAAAGCCAAGAACACAGCATCCATGGGACCTGACAATATCCCAGGCTGCGTTCTACATGAACTATAAATGAACTGGCACCCTACCTAAGTACCATGTTCAATCATAGCCTCACCTCAGGCTTTCTGCCCACTGAATGGCGAACCACGATGGTTATCCCACTCCACAAAGGGGGGGCTATGACGGACCCCGGGAACTACCGCCCCATTAGCCTGACGAGCCTGCTCAGCAAGGCCATGGAATGTATTATTATGGAACTCATAAACAAAGACATTGGTAATCTCCAAACTTTGGACCCTACCCAGTTCGGGTTAGTAAAGGCAGATCATGTCTCCTAAACCTGATTGATGACTTTGAAACAGTCACCAAACCACAGATGAGGGTAAGGTGGTTCACACAGCTTATCTACATCTCGCCAAGGCTTTCAACACCTTCCCCCACTCTGGAATTATAGATAAGCCCACTAAAC
Source organism: Protopterus annectens (assembly GCF_019279795.1). Classification (NCBI taxonomy): domain Eukaryota; kingdom Metazoa; phylum Chordata; order Ceratodontiformes; family Protopteridae; genus Protopterus; species Protopterus annectens. The sequence goes on from NC_056739.1 coordinate 320,141,986, forward strand.
TAGGTATAAACCCCTATGTCACAAGATGGGTTGCCTAATGGCTCACGGATAGAACCCACACTGTGAAAGTAGCAGACTCCAAATCCGACTTCAGACCAGTGACAAGTGGAGTACCACAGGGTTCAGTCCTGGGTCCTCTGCTGTTTGGTATCTACTTCTCTGAAGAACAGGCTAACACAGAAGGTCTTTGGCTAACAAAGTTTGCAGATGACTGCAAACTAGGAGCCATAATCAAAACTCCTAACGATGTGGACATACTACAAAAGGGCCTTACTGAGACAGATGCCTGGTGTCAAAGCCATGGCCTGAAGCTCAATGCCAAAAAGTGTATTGTCATCCCCTTTGGTAAAAACTCTGTACCCATGAACTACCACATAAGTGGCAGTCTACTTAACGCTGAAAGTGTGATAAGAGACCTTGGGACACAGGTGGACAGTAATCTATCCTTTGATAATCACATCGCCACAGTGGTCAGGGAATCTTTCTACGTGGCTCACCTCATCACAAAAGGTTTCTCATCAAGAAAAAAATAGGTCATTGTTCCCCTGTACTCATCACTCATTAGACCCATTATAGAGTACAATGCCCCTTTTGGTATGTACCTCACAAGACATCTACAACAACTGGAAAGGCCACAGAAACACCTCACAAAGAGGATTACTGGCCTCAAACAGATGCCCCACACAGACCGTTTTAAAAAACTCCAGCTTTACTCTGTCGCAATATCACCTACTCAGAGGCGATCTCTGCCTAACATACAAAGCTATGTCAAACCCAGAGCTGTTGGACATACCTCTCTTAAAGAAACCCCAATCCCTCCAAGCTACACACTCTAGGGACCTTGTCACCACAATAAATAGAACATGCTGGAGGGATAGATTCCTGTTCCAGAGACTTTCCATACTCTGGAACAGAATACCTATCTATGTCAAACAGAGCTCCTCATTAGCACTCTTCAAGAAAAATCTTGATGACTGGATGGGAAACAGGAAATTCACCCCAGGGATCACTTCTGTGGCTCTGCTCGACAGGAGCACAGGAAAATAATTTTCTTGGGTGGCGAAAGCCAGGGTACCTTTTTGGCTAGGCTTACATAGGCCCTAGGGCTAATAGCCTAGTACCTACCTATGAACTTTCATGGATTTATCATTACTGTATAAGTAATTGTATTGTGATCTGATAAAAGACATATTAGCACCTTTAGCTTTTCTATTGTAGAATCCAAATAATTTGAAATATATACCCTATGAGTTCTTGACTAAATACCTAATCTAGAAGAGTAGTTAGTGTAAAACGAAACAATTTGATTGGGAAACATTATTAACATCTATAAGATTAAGTAAGTCAGTAAAGGTTACTAAAGCCTTAGCTGATGTTGAAATTATAGGTGTGTTAATCACATTACTATAATTTTTTAAGCATACAGTTAAAGTCTTCTACCGTTATTATACTTCCCTTCGAGTTGCTGTAAATCATATTTCCAGATACTTCCTAAAGAAATTAGCTCCAGTTCCAGGAATCCAGCATATAGTTTACTAAGGTTAAAATTCAGTATTCAGTAATGGCATATACATCATACGTTTATCATCACTGTACAAGTCAATAACCCCAGGCATTATAATACAATTTCTCCATAAGGCTGCGGTTCCAATTCTCTTTTCCTGAAAGGTAGAACTTGCTAGCATGGTATATTCCTTTGTATTTAATCTATTAATATCACCTTGCAATAAATGAGTTTCTTGTAAAAAAAGGTGTTTTATGCATTTTCTTAAACTACCCCTCTTACTGCCAATGCTGAGGTCGTTCACATTAAAAAACACATTTTAAAGAATACATCGTATATCAGCCACATACATAACAAAGGTATAAAAACATATTTACTTGCATTTTTAGTATATTCTGTCATGTAGAAATGCATAGCCTAATTGCTACTCTGTCTTTCATTATACACCATTGTTGACTGCAAAGATTTAATCTATTTTAGCTTGCTAAATAAATAGCATTGAAAAATACAAATTTCAATCAACAGCTCTATCATATCTTATCAACTATCTTGGTAGATATGGGCATCTTGAGACCTTCTATTAAGTGATGGTTTGTCAAAATTCAGTGCCTCTCCAAACCCCGAGACCACAGCAGCCTATGCTGAATTGCTCTCAGAATCTCTGTAAAACCATGCCAATAGCTGCATAGAGGCTGTTGTAGCTACCCGAAGTAAGCCCAGAGCTAGCCACAGAAGCAAACCACCCTGGTGGCATCCCAAATTAAACAGCATATACAACAAAAAAGAAAAAAAAAAGATAAAAGACGTTGTCCTATTCGATTCTCAGCTAAAGCGTCTTCTGTGTGGAGACATGCGTGAATGGGTGTACCTTCACTGAAGGTTGTACATCAGGGCTGGCAACTCGGTACGTAAAAATCTACTGCCAATCATTAGCGGACCAGAGTTCCGCTGTGGTGACCCCTAACCGGGAAAAGCTGAAAGATACAACAACAACAAAAACAACCAGAAGGACACATGCAGCAACTGGAGTGTTCACAAATGTTTCTTACAAAAATAATACGTGGAGTTAACAAAATGGCCTATGCTGACTTATCAGGATAATTCTCATAAAGATTAAAAAGTCTCTTATCAAACTAAATAGGCACATAACAGGGCTAATTAGGCCACACAAAGCCAACTTTTAAGTTAAGATAGTCCCACAGGTGAAAAATAACCATAACACCTTTTTCAGCTATGCAAGAATCCTCAACAGCAGCACATAGCAATGTGTTGAACTGGTGGTTAATTTTGCCACATCCACCAAGCATGGTGATATAGTGAACCTGTTAGCAGACAAATTCAGTTTCAATTTTACCCCTCACCCCAACCATCATCCAAGAAATACCCTCAAACATAACTCCTCCAACTATAACTAGGGAGCATGTACGCCAGTAGGCTACACTCACTAACGCCAAGAACACAGCCTCAATGGGCCCTGATAGCATCCTGGGATGCCTCCTGAACGGTCCAAAATATGATTTAGGACCTCTGTAGTCACTATTTAACAGGTTTTGTGCCATAAGAATGGTGACTGTGATGGTCATCCCTCTTCATAAGGGAGGGCCTACAGCAGATCCTGGAAACTACAGACCCATTAGTCTGACTAGTCTTAGTTGCAAACCCATGAAAAGAAATATCATGGAAATTATCAACAAGGCCATGGTCCATCCCAGTTCGGCACTGAAAAAGGAAAGTCATGCCTACTGAACCTAGAAATGTCACTAAGGCAATGGATGAGGGGAAAGTGGTGCATACTGCATACCTAGATATGGCTAAAGCATTTGATACAATACCCCACTCGAGCATTGTCAATAAACCTAGAGAACTAGGCATAAACCCCTTTAAAACAAACTGGAGAGCTAACTGGCTCACAAATAAGATGCAAGAGTTAGGACTGGTAAGGCCACCACCATAAAGAGGCCAGGCAGCAGTGAAGTCCTTCAGGGTTCTCTGCTGGGACCACTCCTCTTTGGCTTTTGCAACTCGGATGTCAAAGACAATGTGAAAGGCCTCTGGCTTACCAAGTTCACAGATGACTGCACACTGTGAGCAGTCACTGAATCACCCCAACAGGTAAGAACACCCTTCAGGAAGGATTAACACAGACAAACACACTTGGTGCCAAAGCCATGGCTTAAAACACAATACCAAAAAATGCATTATACCACCATTTGGAAAGCTGGCCACCCTGAGTAACTCCATCATCAATAGAATGTCACTAAAAGTCAATTCACTTGTCAGACATCTGAAATGTCATGTTGATAGTAATGTAGCCTTCAACCAACATATGTCTAAGGTAGTTAGAAAATAATTATATGTTGCTCAATTTATAGGGTATGACACCTAGGTCCAGAGAGGTCATCATACCGCCCTTATCAGACCCACCAATAAGTATAATGCCCCCTTCTGTATGTACCTGAAAGACAAAAGCAGCAACTGGAATGTACACAAAAGTTCCTTACAAAAAGAATACAAGGAGTAAACACAATGCCTTACGCTGATCATCTCAAACTCCCGTCTCTTTACTCGGTATCACACAGACTTTTCAGAGGTGATCTTTGGCTGGCATACAAGGCATCCCTGTACCCTATTTGGATGAATCTTTTGCACATCCACAAAGCAAACAGCATCAGAACTACTAGATTAAAAGACCTACATTTTGCTTGTAACATAAATAGGACTTGTTGGAGAAACAGATATGCTCCTCAGAGAATTCCCATTCTCTGGAACATGGTCCTTATCTAAGAGAAGAACAGTTCTTCCCTAACCCTATCTGAGTTCAATTTGGACCAATGGATGGGTAATCAGAAAATCTATGTCTATTATGGACAGAAGCAGTCAGTAAATGACCTCCTGTATAAATTACATTTGGGTTGGATGACTAGGCTTAGAAGGACCCTAGTGGTAGTTACTTTAGTATACACCTATGAATCTATGAACAAATGGTGCATTAGAAATAGAAGTTTAATACAGAATATGTTCACTGATTTCTTATTAAAATGTTATGCGATTGCTATACACAAAGGCACCCAAAACTGTGTCATATTCAATATGTGTATTTAGGAATACTTGATGCGTTTATTCTTGGAGTTATTCACATAGAAGGAAAATCAAGTCCAGATTCATTGATAAAAATAAGCAGTTTTAAAAAAAGTTTGTGTCATTTCAATGAAAGTTCATTTCATTGAAACTCAAATGTTCAGGCCCACTTTACTGAAAACTCATATCAGTGAAAGTTTATTTGACTGAAAAGAAATCTGATAGAAAACTTTCTTCACAGCAGATATACATAAGAAATGCTTTTACAGGGGGCAGACCCCCTTGCACCCCCTATCAGGTGATTTGTCACTCACAACCCCCATACTTACATATATGAACACCATACACAATGAATTAGTGCTGGAGCATTAACACAATCATCTACAAATCTGGGAACAAAATATGATAATGAACAATGCAGTCCACACATAATCTGTTAGACTCACTTGCATAATAACTCATAGAAAAGACATTATCAGATACTGTCTATAACATCTGCACTGTTTTATCCCTGATTCTTAAGTGGCTACATTATAGAATTGATCTCTGTTGTTTGCCCAAAATAAATAAATGAGTATTATAATACTGAGATCAAACAAAAATAAATCTCATTATAAACACTAACACTGTACAAAATTGAAGCTGGTATTTCAGAAGGATCTATATATCTATGTCAACTGCTGTTAACTTAGAATGTTTGAAACAGTTTTCTGTACCTGGATGTGAACATCAGTAATACTTCAGTGTGAGCTAATATACAAATAAAATGAGTTATCCTGCAAACAAACAGCATAAGCAATAGAATAAAATAAATACATACTTAAAAAAATATTTTTTTCTGATTAAGCTGACCAGTTTGAGTGCTACATACATATACTCACACACATATCTTAGAAACATCTTTGCTGAACAAAAAGTGGGGAGGTATCAACATTTTGTAACTGAAGAAGCATTCCTCTTGCATGACGCAATGTAGTTAGTTGTTTAGTCAGGCACTGGCAAAGAAAGAATGTCAGGTCCATTCGGATGCATTTTTTATTAGTGCAGCTAATTTTAATATATTGATACATCACTACATGTGCTTATGAGAAAGACTATCAGACAATTGTAAAATTATTCCGCACTTGGTATGCATTTGACACTGGCTACAGTGTTTCTTTACTTGTTAGAGTCAGAACTGAAAGTGCACTGGATGCTTTTTTTATTTTTTAGTGAATTTTGCAGATTAGCTATGAATGATGAAAGTTCAATTAAAATGGTGAATGCTTTGTTCTGATAATAATGATTCATTACAACTCTTTTATGAAGTCATTTGACATTTAGGTCAGAGAAAGAAAGAAAATTCATTATAAGTATGGTGGAGTCTGCATTCCTTCATGGCCTTTCAACCTAAATGTGTGATATACACAATATATGTAATGTAAGAAGGTACCTGAGAATATACTGGGTGTGAAAATGTACATTTATAGGAATACAGTAAGAAATTTGTTTTAAGAAATATAGAAACAAAACTGAGTGGTGTATTTTAGAAATCAGCAGTTTCTAATCAAACTATTTAACAATATATTTATGAACAACCACAGTACTGAACAAATACAGAAGTGCTGTGCCTAATTTAGTACATTTGTTTCCCAAACAGATTACACTTTTGCAAAAGTTGTTTTGAAATCCAGCGCACTTTAATTTTAAATCAATAAAATCATTAGTGTTGTTACTTAATTTCAAATCAGTAAAATCATAGGTGTCATTATTTTAATTTCAAATCAGTAAAATCTTCGGTGTCGTTACTTTGGCTATGTGATACAGCAGGATGGAGTCCAGGTCACCAAAGTTTACTTAGCAGCCTAGAGACTAGATGAACCAGGCATATGCAAGAGTTAAGGGGCGTGGCCTGCTGACTTGTCTAAGTGGGAGAGGAATGCATGCCCTCAGGGTACATAAGTCAGTGTCATTTGCTCCGATTGAGACCAGTGGAACCACCGCTCATGTTTTTTTTTTTTGGGGGGGGGGGGGGCTGCTTGAAAGTATGCCCCTTGTGGAAGCGCAGGAGATGGCCTCTGTGTTCAGCCTACTGAACATCTTCCCCTAGAGATTGCCTGACTGTGTGCTAGGGCTAGCAAAAAGCCAAACCACCCATGATGGCTGCCTGAATGATGGTCTCGCCTGGCTGAGATAGGTAAAAAACAGGTGGATTGGGTGTAAATGGGAATGATAATAGCCAAGCAACAGGGTCAAAAAGGTAAAAAAAAAACAGTGGCATCACTGAATGTTAAGGAAAGTGCTTTCACAGTTTTAGTCATTTAAAATAACCTTTCTTCTGTTATAGATGACAGATAATACATGGCAGCATCTACACCAGATTAGTACCTTGTTTTCTTACTCCCTTTATTACACATGAATGGTTACTTATTCTCATTCTTCACATTATGCTTTCCTGCTTTTGCCACATTGAAGAAATGTCTTTTTAATCATACATTATCTACAACAATTAAGTTATGTACAGTAGTATTATTATAACTTTTTGTGAATATATTCGAAAGACATCATTTATCACAGCCAAGAAATCAATGAATGTATTTTTCAGGGAAAACAGAATATTTTACTGTTATAACAATGAAAAATTTTATGAGTGTATCTTAGTGCCAAAAAAATGTAAGCAGAACTCTGAATACTTACGTGTTTAAGGAAAATGTACAATTATAGAAACCTTTTTAAGGACCCAGCAGAAGAGTAAGAATAAGAAGAGAAACAGAAAGGTAAGATCAGTTGTGGTAAATGGTATATGTGTGTGAGCTGTATATGGAGTTTAGGACCCAAATGATGAAATGCTGGAATGTGCATACGTGTGTGTGTGTGGGTTTGGACACACATTCATGCATGTATGTATGGTTCATAGGTAGGTACTAGGCTATTGGCCCAAGGGCCTACGTAAGCCTAGCCAACAAGGTTCCCTGGCTTACGCCACCCAAGAAAGTCTCTGTACAGATTTAAGGAAATCAATCTCACTTACTTCAATGAATGACACTACCAGGGATTTCGACTGTTTATTCACAGCCTCAAGGCACTGCCACTCCACCCTACTTTTCATTAAAAAAATTATCCAAACATTACTCCAAATGCTGCTGTCAATATACTAAAATATATATGTCTACCTTATTTTTTACTCTTGCCCCCATGATAAAAAACTTATTTCAACAGAAGCAATCGTGTGAATAAGACATACTACAAGCATCGGCTTAGATAGTTAATAAGCATGTTCTAGCAACTCTGCTTCTGTAAAAAAAAAAAACGCTCACAAAATATGAATTTCAGCTCACAGAAAATGCTTAGCTCTACCCTTAATTTCAAACAGCAAAACATTTTTATTTTAGATAGTTACTGATGATGTCAGGGTCTGTCATATGTGGCATATCTCTTCTTTTAAGAGATAATTGCTAAAGGAAATTATGCAATAGCTTTGGAAAAGGTTATCGTTTCTAACAGAGGGATAAGGCCCTGACTATGATGCAGGTGATTAACAGGCATTTAATGAAACTGACAGGGATAAGAAACGAGTGGAATGAAGAGTTGCACCTAGTCACTTCTTTCAGAGGAGGGGTAAGAGGAGGTGCATACTCAGAAGAAACACACAACTTGATGTCCTGGTGGAGACTGAGGAAGCTGCCTATAGTCCCTGGTTATAAACATGCAAGGATCATCCTGTTGAATATGTCCTTTGCAGAGGCAAGGGACAGCCTAGCATTGATGTCTATAGTAAGCCCCAGTTACAGGAAGTACTAACAAGTGTACATGGGAAATGTAAAAATATATGCAGTTGTTCCTTCACAGATGGACAAGTTAGGGGCAAGAGCAGATGGGTTATAAAATGTATGCTTTGCCCAATGATGCCTATCTCTCACCATCGACTGAAAAAAATTTGTTAGTTGGACGAAGATGGCATTTCGCAGGACTGGGAGAGAAAAAAAAAACAGAAGGAGTAGGTGACCATGAACTGATGGAAGTTATTGATTAGATTAATATAATGGAGTTTTAGCATTTAAAGCTTACCCTTATGACTCTCTGTTGTCACTGTCAGATCTTAATTGGTACAAATCTATTCACTATAACACAAATGTGAGTCATATTTCTATAGATTTCCTAGGGATACTATCATAAGAGACGTTCCTACCACTTACACAATTGATCACGCTACTTTACAGTACGCTAGCAAAATAAGTGATTATCATCATTGTTGATCGGTAAAACTTGAGTTGATAGTCAAATGTGAAACAATACTTATTTATTTAATTTCAAGGAATTCATGAACTGATGTATGTCTCACTGATGAGTAATATAAGAGAAACAAAAAAAGACAATAAGAAGAATGGATGGACGCCCTTGATACAATTGTAAGACCCCGACCTAACAAGTCCTGATACAGCAAAAAATAAACTGCAAGTAAAACAAAAAAAAAAACAGTAAATTCTAAAACATACCTTTAAAGCCTTTTGTGTAGGAGACCTTACCACTTCCCCATTCTCCATTACTTTGGTACTTGGGTATACTAAATCATATGGGGAAAACACTGAGATAATCTCCCTAGTATAAAGTACCCCTCCTTTACTCTTTCTGCTATACCATTCCAAGTATCGCAAATACTATCTCTCCAAGTTTAATTGGCACCTCACTATAAATGAAGCAAAATGTGCTATTCACTTAGCATTATTATATCAAGAATATAGATATTATGAATTTTTTTCTCACTAGGTACTTAACTGGCTACCACCATGTACCTTAACTTGCTGACTAGCATCAGTCCTGACACTTAGCACACAGGGTATGGCTATGCATTGTTAATGAGCAGTATCCTATAGAACAGGGTTTGATTCTCTCAGCCTTCATTTGTCTATTCTGTGACCTTGAGCCACTCACTTTAACCAGGTAGGGCTCTAGTGAAATTGGGGTAGGCTCCTGAATGCTATTACCGCATATCACCTATGAAATTACAATGTTACTATCATTTCTTAGATTTTATTGACTTTTCTAGGCTAATAATTCATTATACCTTCTTTGTTTATAGGTGTTTAGTAGGCTAATGACCACAAGGGCCTTTTTAAGCCTAGCGATGCATCCAAAATCTCTGACCAGTTCTGGTGCCCTTGATAAGTGTAAGCATGGGAGATGAACCATTTACAGGTTGCCTATATGTCCATTACAGATATAGGTGCCAAGCTAGGGATGAATTTCCTGTTCCTCATCCAACTGTCCAAATTACACTTGAATTGGGTTATGGAGGAACTCTGCTTCACATGGATGGGGAACCTGTTCCAGAGATGGGGTAGTCTGTGGGATACATATCTGTCTCTCCAGCAGGTCCTGTTTATATCACAGGGAAGGTTTAAGTCTTTAGAATAGGTAATTCTGATGCTGTTTGTTTTATGGATATGCAGGAGATCCATCAGAGTGGGGTCTGACAATGCCCTGTATGCCAGGCATAGATCTTCCCTCAACAGCCTCTAAGAGACAGAACACAGGGATAGGGCCTTGAAGCAGTCTGCAGGGGACATTTTACTTATCCCCAGTATTCTTTTAGTAAGGAATCTCTGTGGATGTTCCAGCTGTGTGATATGCCTGGTTAGATACATAGCAAAGGGGTATTGTACTCACTGATAGTTCTGATGAATGCCAAATATAGTGGAACAAGGACTTATTTGGCTGTAGATGCCATACCATTATTAATAAGTTGCTCAACATAGAATGATTTCCTCACTACTGTAGACACATGATGGTGAAAAAGGCTAGAGTACTGTCTGTGTGTGTCCCAAAGTCCTTGACTACTGGGTCAACTCTACGGGGTGTGTTGTCAATATGATAGTTCCCAGGGGTGGATGACTTCCCAAAGGATACTATTATGCATTTCTTTGCATTTAGTTTTAGTTCATGGCTCTGATACCAGTTGTCTTTGTCAGTAAATAAAGGAACTCTTGTCTTTTCATTAGGTACCATAGGATCTTTTACATCCATCCCATCCAAAAGACTGCGCACTCAGGAGTGTTACATCCCTCTTATGATGCACTGCAGTATCAGCATTTAATCCATATGGTGTGGAAATTTAACCCGCAGCCTTCTGCACCAAAGAAAAGTATGCTACCTGTTGTACCACTAACATTGTACTTTACCATTTATTCCCTTTTAAATATTTATTTTTTTTCACTTATTTAGCCCATAATCAGGGAAAATAGATTTCTGAAATGTAGCAGTATTTATCCAGCAATTTGGGGGGGGGGGGGTAAAGACTATGACCCTGGCATGCTAAAATTGTATTTTTATTGTACATGTTTAACTTCAAGAAGAACATACTGAAGGAAGAAGAGAGAACAGAAGAGACCTTTATGATACATGAAAAGAGCAATAGTTTCTCATTAATGGTGACTTAAATAGGAAAAAAAAAGCTTTATGACGATGTAGAAGCTCAAATGTAAAACTGAGACTGCTTTTGATTGGGTGGATTATCACAAAGAATAGCCAAGTATGATAAATTGCAGATTAATTTGTACTGTTCTGTGGGATGTCACATGGAAAAAATTCATCATAGGTTTGGGAGTCGATAAGAATATAAAGTAGAATGACAATGTATGTATGTATGTATTTATTTATTTATAAAAATAATTTACCAGGTTGCCTGAATGAGCAATGCCATTTTTAGTTTGTAGCCATGGTTGAAGTCCAGATTCAGTAAGACTAATAAATGATACAAGCTTTGGCAAAACATCAAAGGTTTTATGTAAAAGCTACATACCATATTCCAGTGTATGTGAAATAATTACTTTGGTTACATACCTGTATAGTTTAATAGCCACCACTTGTTCTTCATAATCTGAGTTATCTGGCAGAAGTGTGTTAAACAGTTTGATTAAATCTGGTTAGGAATGTATAATGCTACACTTCCTGCTCTTCTAGTTTTCCTCTAATGTTAGGAATAATACAGTCCTTCCTGTAAAGGTGACAGTATATGCCAGGTAACAGAAATTAAAGGGAATATTTCTGTGTAGGTTGTACCCCTGACTTGAAGTTCAGGAAACTAGTTTCTGGCACTATAAATATCAATGTGAATTATATAAGGAGTTTTTTTTACAGTTCCGTAGCTGATCCTAGGGAGAAGGACATAGATAGTTACAGAGGTTTATGAACCTGGGCTCCAATCACCTCCAGAATGGGCATGTTTGTTCCGTACATTTGTAAATTTTAGCTGCTGTGTCTTTATTGATTTATGGATGTGTAAAGGAACAAAAGCACATAGGCACACACACCCACATAAACACACACATGCATGAACTCCTACACATCTATCAATTTTATTAAACAGACACGGGAAATGTCTGAAAAAAATGCAATAAAATACTTTTTATCTGCAAATATATGATTATATACAACAGCATTTAATATTAGAAACTAGCTGGAAATGTTAAATCACAAAGAGTAATTTACCAGTTCTAAAAACATACATGTTTAATTGAAACTTTACTGATTAGCTACCCCTTCTGATTTTACTGCACATCTGGTTTTACATCGAGTCCCACTGTTTATTAGCTGCAGCTAGGCAAACGTAAAAGGAAACATTAGCTATGGCTATGTGACCTGAAGGGATGAAGCCATGTCTATGACTTATGCAACCTATCTAACTTATGCAGCATTTTATTTTATTTGTTTATGCTTTTGTTGACAGGGTTAGTCCCATTAGGCCATCAGCCTGTTTTCAGGGGAGACCCAAGAAGGTAATTGTAATGCGTATGGAAAATTTGGCGAAAGCACTAGACGACTTCCTCTATTCTTTTTTCAATAAGTGCCATGGGATTTTTTACATCTACCTGAGCTACCAGTAACTCAGACAGACAGGTCCTCAGTTCAATGTCTCTTCTGAAAGATGGCAGAGTCAGCAGTATGACAATCCCTAAGACTGCACAATAGTGAGAGTAATAGAAACTAAATCCAGTCATCTGGTGTGGGAACAGAGCCACAGTCTTCTGCTCTTCAAGCACCAAATATGAGAGTACTACCTGTTGATTCATTGACATGAGTTTGAGAGGTTTCTTGGGTACTGAAGTATCCATAAGGATTGGAAAGAGTGGCTGGAAATAGCTTGCCCATCATGGTGGGAGGTGTTTGGTCTCAGTCACCAACTACCCAAGTGGTGACGTACTGGTAAAGAAGGGCAATGGACGAGGGACATGGGCTTCGTACTACCAAGCCAGTGATGGTAGCATTTATAAACATGTGTGTGGAAGCTCACCCACACACAAAGAAAGGCACAGTAGTCTATTTGAGATGAACCTACTGCCAAGGACAGACACTTAGGATGAGATTGTGGTCAAAAGATATGTCTTCATAGCTTGCAGATACAGCCAATGGCTTATGCCATCAGAATGATGGCCTGGATGACGGTCAGTTCTCACACCATGCTGAGGATACTCAGTACAAGTTGATGAATGGTCTTCAGACTGGTAGGAGGGGACTCACTGATTGGTACATATTCAGTAAAAAGACCCAAGAAAAGGAAATGGGGAAAAATAAAAAAATGGAAATTTTACCTTAAAATATCCAGATATTTTTCTGGCTTTAGTCATCGAATAGACTTCCATCAAAATCCATTCAGTCAAGTTTGCCTCATTGTTTTCCCCTGGAAGTAAGAGCTTCCCAGGCTCATATGTAAAACATCAGCAGTAAGGTACTTAACACAAACTGCAATCCCTGTGTGGTCTCTCATCACCCCAAAAAACACAGACTTAGTCACTATAATCCCATATGCCTACCCTCATTAAAAAGCTAGATTTGATGCCTACCCTCATTAAAAAGCTAGATTTGATGCTACTAATTTTTGATGTACTATATTTTATCTGCTTATTTATCTATGTGTTTTAATGTTTCCCCTGAAAATATATGCCACTTATGAGTCTAACAGGTATGTGCAATCAACAAATTAATTAAATAACTACAAATTCAATGTTATTGGGGAGCTTCTTCTCTGTGGCAGTAGTCACCCCGCAACTAAAATGAAAAGGTGCAATGTTATCTGATTAAGAAGTATTATGCAGTTTCTGGGTATCACCCTTCAATATTGCAGGGTCATGACATCAATGATGGGATACCCAATGCAGGCTCATGATGCAGGCATAGGTGCTGGAAGTCAACAAGATTAGGAAAGTACAAGTTCTCAGATAACAAAAGCTGTCAGTGGTTACAAAACCAGTTAATGTTAATGGAATGCAAAGCCATTGCACAAGAAAAAGCTTGTCATCATTTATGGATGTGATTTCCTTTAGGTATCAGAAATTACCTGCTAGAGTCAGAAACAATTTGTCATGTAAAACAGGGAAATACATCACAAAAATCCCATAGGGACATCATTGAAAGAGAAGTAAGAAGTGATGTGTAAGGTTGTTCTGCCTTCTATCAGTATAAAATGGGCAGCATGTTCCCATACCCATCGACTAACCAAGGAACACAAACTGAACAAGCTAAGGAACACAAACTCCAGCATTGTAAGGTAAGTGATTTTAACTCGTAGCATGCTACTATCACACTGCATTTTTAAGATTTATTTCCAGTATAAGACATTAAAGTGTACTGTGCCAAGATGTTTTAAGCCTGTCCAAATTGAAACACGTTAATCCTATTTTCATATTTTTTTCTATAAGATAATTATGCTTAGTATTCTAATACAGCATGCCGACCAAACTTTTAATTCTAAAAAAACTTTATTTTGATATGCATATGCTATATATTTGTTTTCAGTGGCATATCAATCTGATCTTAATCCTTTTTGCTTTTCATTTATTTTCTGATACTTGGATAGGAATCTAGTTATTCATCTGGTTAACAAATTATGTAAAAAGCAAGTCAATAAAGGTCACTGTGCAGAGGTGTCTGATTTCAGTGGGAGCTGGAAGCGGCTGGAAAGAAAGGTCATCTGTGCAGAATCATGAAATATAGAAGTACTAGTTACAGGAGTTAAATGTTTGTCTGCTACATGTACGAAGCTCATTTATAATTTTTTAATATATGCTGATGTTGAACTATTAACACCTTTAACACAATAAACATTTCAGCTGTCATAAATGGAGATAGTTCAATAATGCAAAAATTATATATATTAAACCTTTAATGAATAGCAAAGCACTCCAAAACACAGAAGATGTCATGAGTAACAAATTAACTTGCTTTGGGGGTTATGCATGGCATAATGCCTAACTTTTGCTGCAGCCATGAGATGGGAATCTGAAAGTTTTAGAAAGCAGATGAGCTGTCCATTATAATAAGCACAGACGTTCCATTCCAACTATGCAAATGGTAATGTGGGTTATTGATCTGTTGTCCTAGATTTAAACTGAATGAATAAAAATTCAGCGGTATAATATAGCAATAACCCACGCCTGGGTGTGGGTAATGCTGGATTTACCCACGGTTGGTGTGGTTTGGTCACGAGGGTGAAGCCCGAGGGACCAAACAAAGCCAACCATGGGTAAATCCAGCATTACCCACACCCAGAAGTGGGTTATTGCTATTATACAATGACATTATTTAAGAAAAAAAATAATTACTTTTCTTAAATAATGGCATTGTATAATGCCTCCTTACTGCCCTTCCGCAGCTGTCTGGTATTCCGCGGAAGATCTGATGTACTGCGCATGCCTACGCAGTACATCAGAGCTGTGGGCAAAAGCAACGGAGAAAGCAAGATCTCTGTTGCTTTTTACTGTTTCGCTATGTTAAATGGGTTTAACATAGCGAGACAGCTTTAAAATAAGCAACGGAGATCTCCGTTGCTTATTTTAAAGCTGTCTCACTATGTTAAACCCATTTAACATAGCGAGACAGGTTTAAAAAAAAACAATGGAGAAAGCAAGATCTCCGTTGCTTTTTACACACTGTGTCGCTATGTTAAAGGAGTTAGGAGACAGCTTTAAAAAAAGAAACGGAGATCTCCGTTGCTTTTTTTAAACCTGTGTCGCTATGTTAAACTCCTTTAACATAGCGAGACAGTGTTTTAAAAAAGACTTATACTAATGGAAAAAGTCCGGACGATCGGACCTTTTTCCATTAGTATAAGTCGATTTACAACGTGCACGCTGACCAATCAGCGTGCACGTTTTGGAATATTAATGAGGGGTCATGGTATAATTTTAAGTAACAGGTGACCACATCCACTTTATGCATTTTCAAGCTGAAAGTAAAAACATATTTTAAAGTAGTGTTTTCAAGCACAGGAATTTCCAAATGTAGTTACACTTGCCGAATTCATTAGATGCAGGTAATATAGACCAAAATATTTCTCTGGCTGACACAAAGCCAGCAATGAAATTGATAAACACAATACTTCAGATTAATATTGTTGCTCCAAAAAAGAAACCATAAGGGTGAGAATTCCATGTAGAAACAAACATTACTCTATGTTTAAGTTGTCTAGAAACTGTAGTTCTAGTATGAGTCAGCAGTGAATTCTACAATGTTTAAGACTTAAAACAACAGAGCAGGAAAGAAAAATTGCTGCACTAAAAACTGGTTCCTTTGAATGAAAAGTTTTAAACTGTATTTGTTCTGCTTTCATGATACAAACATAATCTTACATGTGCTTTGCTTTCAAAACTGTCAGTGTCGGCTTTAAAACTGAAATAGAAAGTAGTCAGATAACTCCTTGCAAAAAAAAAATAAAAATACAGATAAAATAAATATTTCTTCAAATGTGCAATATTTATGTTTCAAATCAGAAAATATAATATATTTCGAAATACTGCCCTAAGTTAAATTGTTGTAATACAAAAGCCTTAATAATAAAAGAAAATAAAACTCTCTTTTTTTAAAAAGTAGGCTATCCATGCTACTACTTAACCAACCCTCATTAAAAATGAAATGCAGGGGCTTCCCCTTAACTGCATCGAAGATTCATGCACTATCATTTATAATTTTTTAATATATGCTGACGTTGAACTATTAACACCTTTAACACAATAAACATTTTAGCTGTCATAAATGGAGATAGTTCAATAATGCAAAAATTATATATATTAAACCATTAAAGAATAGCAAAGCACTCCAAAACACAGAAGATGTCATGAGTAACAAATTAACTTGCTTTGGGGGTTATGCATGGCATAATGCCTAACTTTTGCTGCAGCCATGAGGTGGGAATCTGAAAGTTTTAGAAAGCAGATGAGCTGTCCATTATAATAAGCACAGACGTTCCATTCAGACTATGCAAATGGTAATGTGGGTTATTGATCTGTTGTCCTAGATTTAAACTGAATTAATAAAAATGCAGTGGTATAATATAGCAATAACCCACGCCTGGGTGTGGGTAATGGTGGATTTACCCACGGTTGGCGTGGTTTGGTCCCAAGGGCGAAGCCCGAGGGACCAAACAAAGCCAACCATGGGTAAATCCAGCATTACCCACACCCAGAAGTGGGTTATTGCTATTATACAATGACATTATTTAAAAAAAAAAATAATTACTTTTCTTAAATAATGGCATTGTATAATGCCTCCTTACTGCCCTTCTGCAGCTGTCTGGTATTCCGCGGAAGATCTGATGTACTGCGCATGCCTACGCAGTACATCAGAGCTGTGGGCAAAAGCAACGGAGAAAGCAAGATCTCCGTTGCTTTATGTTCGCTATGTTAAATGGGTTTAACATGAGACAGCTTTAAAATAAGCAACGGAGATCTCTGTTGCTTATTTTAAAGCTGTCTTGCTATGTTAAACCCATTTAACATAGCGAGACAGGTTTAAAAAAAAAGCAACGGAGAAAGCAAGATCTCCGTTGCTTTTTACACACTGTGTCGCTATGTTAAAGGAGTTAGGAGACAGCTTTAAAAAAAGAAACGGAGATCTCCGTTGCTTTTTTTAAACCTGCGTCGCTATGTTAAACTCCTTTAACATAGCGAGACAGTGTTTTAAAAAAGACTTATACTAATGGAAAAAGTCCGGACGATCGGACCTTTTTCCATTAGTATAAGTCGATTAACGCACGCTGACCAATCAGCGTGCACGTTTTGGAATATTAATGAGGGGGTCATGGTATAATTTTAAGTAACAGGTGACCACATCCACTTTATGCATTTTCAAGCTGAAAGTAAAAACATATTTTAAAGTAGTGTTTTCAAGCACAGGAATTTCCAAATGTAGTTACACTTGCCGAATTCATTAGATGCAGGTAATATAGACCAAAATATTTCTCTGGCTGACACAAAGCCAGCAATGAAATTGATAAACACAATACTTCAGATTAATATTGTTGCTCCAAAAAAGAAACCATAAGGGTGAGAATTCCATGTAGAAACAAACATTACTCTATGTTTAAGTTGTCTAGAAACTGTAGTTCTAGTATGAGTCAGCAGTGAATTCTACAATGTTTAAGACTTAAAACAACAGAGCAGGAAAGAAAAATTGCTGCACTAAAAACTGGTTCCTTTGAATGAAAAGTTTTAAACTGTATTTGTTCTGCTTTCATGACACAAACATAATCTTACATGTGCTTTGCTTTCAAAACTGTCAGTGTCGGCTTTAAAACTGAAATAGAAAGTAGTCAGATAACTCCTTGCAAAAAAAAAATAAAAATACAGATAAAATAAATATTTCTTCAAATGTGCAATATTTATGTTTCAAATCAGAAAATATAATATATTTCGAAATACTGCCCTAAGTTAAATTGTTGTAATACAAAAGCCTCAATAATAAAAGAAAATAAAACTCTCTTTTTTTAAAAAGTAGGCTATCCATGCTACTACTTAACCAACCCTCATTAAAAATGAAATGCAGGGGCTTCCCCTTAACTGCATCGAAGATTCATGCACTATCATTCTTGTTTTAAACCAATTCATTTAACAGACATATTGCTGTATATTATTGAAGTTGAATATTCAATATTTGCTAATAGCACCACCATGCAATGGTGCCGTAAGTTACTTCTAACTTATCTTTTCACAAAACCACAAGGAAGATTTCTAAAGAACCGGATGCTCCATATAAAATAATTTAAAGCATGGACCCAGGATAGAGCCCTGCAACACTACAGTTGAAACCTTACTTTATGCAGAGTGACTGTTTTCTGTTGAATCTTCAAGTTGGGTAATTTCGCTGAAATTTGCATGGCACTGGCATATATGCCAAATGTTCAGCCTACCCCTTTTTTCTACTACAGTCACTTTATTAAGGAAATGTTATTAATGTAACATGATTTTCATCCGGTACTTACACACATTTTTTTCACTAAATAAAAGAATCTTGCTTATTTTTATTAACAACCACTATAAAATTGTTTTTTTTTTTTGACTATCCAGCCTTTTGTAAAGATTGCATAAAGATAATCATGTTTTTGACATTCATGGGTACATCTATGCAAACTTTTTTCTCTGCTTTTTTAAGAGATGCATTGCACTCCTACCTATAGGTATGCACAGTAGAGACAGGGATAAAAAGAGGAAAAAATTAAAAAAAAAAACTCCCAGCACATTCTCATCACAGACAGCAAGATGTAATAAAGTGGCATGGTGGAAGACAGTGGCATTCAGTTGATGTAGAGAAACAAAAATGAATTAAAATACAAGAAAGCATGCATATGATCTGGAGCTGCAGCCTCCATAATCTGTCCTATGCTTTTCTCTTTTTGTTAGCTGCCTTCGTCAACAGAAACAAAATCATAAGACACATGCACTGATTGGCTAAGAATAAGGGACTGCATGTCCTTTGACTTTCTGAAGACCACTTGTCTGAACCACCAGTATGAAGAAAATGGCATAGTTCTGAGGACAAGCATACATTCTCCTGTAAAGACAAGATATAGACACAAGTGCTCTACACTGAAAAGTCCATCCATCCTTTCCTTACAGAAAAAAGTATAGTACAAAATAAGCATCTACAAATAAGGCTTTTGTTGATTTGCTTAAGCCATAAGAAAGAAAAGAGATTTAGAGATAGGGTTGTGGCTATAGATCTTTGTGGAGACTACCAAGAATCATCAGGGAATGCATCAGTAGATCATTTGTGGACTTATTCTGCATAGATGTTCTTGTACACTGGGCACAAATGTAGAGGCGAAGATATGGCAAAATACTAAAAAGTCCAAAACATCAAAGAAAAGAGACTTGCCATTTCCAATAAAATGAGTATCCAGCATGGGTAAAGACTGGCCCAGAAAAGAACGCTGCAACAAACCTGATGTTTGGGTTGGAAAGAGCTAAAATATTTAAAAAAAATAACTAAGATTACTATCCATTTGTAGTTAAATCTGCAAGACTCAAATTACCCTGAGCCAATCCACTGGTGCATGGGCAGGGCATCCACCAGCAATGCTGGCAACCTGGGGACGAGCTACTGATCTTGGAAGCTGGCGGGCGAGTTAGGGGTGTGGGTTTGAGCAACTGATGGCCAGCACACCTACCACAGTTAGAGGATATAGGTCTTGTTAGTCTTGTCTTGCTATCAAGTGGAGCTGGAGAGCAGCAGTAGTGACTCACAGGCACGTGTGCTTACTAAGGGGAGAACAGACATCAGTCATTCCCTCAGAGGAAAGTGTAAGTCATACAAAACAGTATGTGCTTGAAGTGGATGGCATTGAGGCAGGATTCTTCAGTCCCCTGTCCTGTGAGGATGGATATTTGTTTGGCTGTCTGCAGCTGTGGTCTGAGAGTCAAATGGTCATTTTAGAGGGTGTTTGAGAGGAAGGAGAGATATCAGCCATAAGTTTATGGTCATTCTGGCAATGAAGGCAAACAACAGATTCCAATCACATATGAATTCAGAGAGGCACAAATAGAATATACCAAAAAAGTTTATTTAACCAGTAGTAGACTGATACAAAAAAAATCACAAGAGAATGAAATAAGAATTAAACAAGAGTTTAAAGTGAGCTGCTCTTAAGAATAAAGAGATAAGTGTACAACAAAACCAAAAATGGTTTGCATTCAGTGGAACCAGAATTAAATAAGCAATAAATAACTCGTCTGGGAAAAGTTTTTTCTCAGTTATTATGAAGTACTTTCTGCATTGCTACATTCTGGTACACCAAAACTACTAGCTTTCTTTTCTGTTCTTGGCCTTTCCCAACAAAATGCTATGAATGCAAAACATATATTGCATAAATTAATGTCACAAAAAAAGAAAAACAATGATTAAATTGATCTCCAAACATATAACTGCAAAAACTGAAATATTCAGTAGGGTCTTTAGCTATTGTATTGGATGCGATGTCTTAAAAGGGATATTTTTCATAAAGACGCATTGGAATGTTAACTAAAGAAAACACCGATAGTGTCACCTACATCCACAACCTTTCAAACCCCAGCTAATTTTGTGAAGCTGGAAAATGCCCTTTTATATGGTCCTAGTTGTTCCTTTCAGACATTCAAAACTTGCATTTCCAACTTGGAAAGAATTTTCAGAAGATCGTATAATTTTGATGTTAATGTGTCTATAATCAACATTCCCATATACTAAATCCCTATGTAATTCAAATGATGACTGCACTCTTCTTTTAATGCCTTTATCATTGTTTTACTGTTACAACTGATCATGAGTTGTCTTTGGCGTCAGGTTTGTACCTTAAAAATGAGCATTTCACATATTAATACATATTCTTATCACATGAACCTTGGTACTGAGTTTAAGTTGCATAATGACAAGGCCCTGTACTGGAACACATATATGGTGCAAACTGTTTAGTAAGGCATTTCATTGTAGGACTGTTTATAAAGCCTTATATGGAATATTTTGAAAACAACAGCTTAAGTGATATACATATATATACATATAGAGAGAAAAACTTACAACTTAATTCTATTTTTTAATCACCAGGTTGCACAATGTTTCGTGGGCTGTTACTTTACTTTTTTGCTGTGCACTATTTCATCACAACTGCTGAGAGTCGGAGAATGCATTTTGGGCGGTGCACACTCAGTGTTCCTTTGGTACAGCTGTGGGAAAACTTTGAAGCAATTAGAC
Source organism: Protopterus annectens (assembly GCF_019279795.1). Classification (NCBI taxonomy): domain Eukaryota; kingdom Metazoa; phylum Chordata; order Ceratodontiformes; family Protopteridae; genus Protopterus; species Protopterus annectens. The sequence goes on from NC_056739.1 coordinate 320,163,542, forward strand.
AAACAGTAGTAAGTACAGACTATCCTATTATCAAAATATATTTTCATAAACCTTTATTCATACTTACATCAGATTAACAAATATACATATTCTGTTAGCAATCATGGACAATTTCCAAACTAAATAAATAAAAAATATTTTTCTCTACCGCACTTAAACAGTCTGCAGAGCAAAAACACGCAATGTGTACATATGTGCATGTGTGTGTTTGTGTGTGTGCACGCATGCATGTATGTGTGTAAAATAAGTCATCTGTGCCTATATAACACATAAACATGCATTTATACAAGCAAAAGTCTGACCACGGAACTACCAAAGTTTAAAAAATAAAATTGCGTCCTCATTAGAAAGAACATGATTGCCTAGATGATCCATATAAATGACTGACTGATTTCCAACTAATTCTGAGCACAAAATAAGTCCAAATTCTACTTACGCATGATATTTAATGAGTATAAATGACAAAGGACCCATTTTTTAATTATCATTTGAGGTTTTGGGCATAAATTGCACTTATCTGAAGGGTTTAGAAAGTCTAAAATTCTTGCTTTGGTTATAGATAGTTGGGGCAATTCATAAAGGTTAACTTTTGCAACTGACTCTGACTGTGTCGTAGTCTCTGGATGATCAGAAAGTAAAGGCAATGCATAAAAAGCCTCAATGTTAATATACCAGGTGCTCTAACAGTATAGTGCAGAAAAAAAGATTTTTTTTTTTCTATTTCATTGTCCAGAATATCTACCTGTCTTTATCCTTGTGTCTATTCTCTATGCCTTCTTTCACCCTTATATGGCCCATAGTTCATAGGTTCATAGATGTGTACTAGGCTAATGATCCTGGAGCCTTTACAAGCCTAGCCCATAGGATTACTCTGACATTGTGCCAACCGACCTTAGTTCCCAGTGCCTCTGTCGAGTAGAGCCACTGGAGTAATCCCCGGGGTGAATTTTCTATTTGCCATCCACTCAGGATTTTTTTGAAGAGGGCCAGTGAGGTGCTCTGTTTGACATTTATGGGAAGTCTATTCCATAGCATGGGCAGTCTCTGGGTTATGAACCTGTCCCTCTAACATGTTCTGTTGATTGCAGTAATGAGATAGAGGTCTCTGGACTGTGTAGTGTGGAGGGATTGGGATTTCTTTAGATGTAGCATTTCTAACAGAGCTGGGTCAGACATGGCTTTGTAAGTCAAGTAGAGATCGACTCTAAGTAGGCGATATGAGACAGATAATAGTTGGAGTTTTTTAGTCTGTCCATATAGGGACAAGTGTTTAAGGCCTAGGATCCACTTTGTGAGGTACTTTTGCGGCCTCTCCAGCTGTTGCAGGTGTTTAGTGAGGTACATGCCAAATGGGGCATTGTACTCAATGATTGGCCTAATGATGGAAGAGTAGAGGGAGACAATGACCTCTTTTTTCCTGGATGCAAAACCCTTAGTAATGAGATGTGCCACATAGAAGGACATTCTGACCCACAGTGGCAACGTGGTGGTCAAAAGAGAGGTTGCTGTCAACCTGTGTTCCCAAATCTCTTATAATGCCTTCTGTGTTCAGTGGACTACCATCAATGTGGTAATTCATGGAAACCGGGTTTTTCCCAAAGGGGATGACAACACATTTTTGGCACTGGGCTTAAGGCCATAGTTCTGACACCAGTTGTTAGTCTCAGTGAGGCCTTTCTGTAGGATGTCAACATCACTTGGGGAGTTAATAACAGCTCCCAACTTGCAATCATCTGTGAACTTTGTCAGCCGGGGTCCCTTCGTGTTGGCCTGGACTTCAGAGAAGTAGATACCAAACAGGAGAGGAATCAGGACTGAACCCTGTAAAACTCCACTGGTGGTCAGTCTGACTTGCAGTCAGCAACTTTCACACTGTGGGTGCTATCTGTGAGCCAGTTTGCAACTCACCTAGTGATATATGGGTTGATACCTAGCTTAGTGAATTTTTCTATGATTCCTGAGTGGGGAATGGTATCAAAAGCCTAGGCCAGATCAAGGTAAGCTGTACGAACCACCTTGCCTTCATCCACAGCTCTGGTGACTGACTCAAAGAAGTCAACCAGGTTGAGCAGGCATGATCTACCCTTCACAAAACCAAACCATGTAGGATCTAGAGTTTGGAAATTCCCTATATCTTTGTTTATTAGGTCCTTGATGATGCATTCAATAGCTTTGCATATCAGACTCGTCAGGCTAATGGGGCGATAGTTCCCAGGGTCTGTAATCGCTCCTCCTTTGTGAAGAGGGATGACTGTAGCAGTGTGCCATTCGGTAGAGACAAAGCCTGAGGTGAGGCTGTGGTTGAACAGGGCACACAGGTGAGGTGCCAGTTCACTCTGCAGTTCATGTAGAACACAGCCAGGGATATTGTGAGGTCCCACAGAAGCTGTATTCTTGGCCTTGGACAGTGCTGTTTTAACCTGTGCAGCAGTAATACTGGGTGCCTGGGAATCTACTGGTATTGTGATTGGTCCTTTGGGGGGGGGGTGGCACTGAATCTGTCAGCCAGTCCACTAACTTTTTGGCAGTGGAATCTTCTACATGGCTCTAACTGGTAGAAGGGCATTAGTGAAATGCAGCGGCATTAAACTGACCTTAGTTCAATAAGCGGATTTTGTTTAACTTCTGTCTCTTAGAAACAATGCAGGTGGAGGTCTGTGTGCAATGCTAGATTCACATGTACCTCTATTCACAGTTTTAAACACAGACAGCAGACAACACCTGATATGCTCCTCCACAAAGGTTTTAGAGTGAACCCAGTTTCCATCACAGTTCGTCATTAAGTGTCCACCAAGATGGAAGTATCTGCCTTTGATGTAATGTGCCACCACACCAGACATCTTGTGTAACATTCATTTCACTGTTGAACACTGGTCACAGTCAGTAGTCTGTACCATGAGATCTTCTGTAACATTCATTTCACTCTCGAACACTGGTCACAGTCAGTACAGTCTGTACTATGAGATCTTCTGTAACATTCATTTCACTGACAAACACTGGTCACAGTCAGTACAGTCTGTACCATGAGAAATAACTGTAGTCACACATTCATCGTGTATGTTGCATGGAGCACCTTTGTATTCCCTAAATGGTGTGAATGTTGTGTGATACACTTTCCTATTTTTCTCTAGTTTATATCCAAGTATTAGACAGAAATGAATGCATCCATTCAAGCTGAGTTAACCTTCTTTGACAGTTCCAGACAGAAAATGTATCTAAAACAGCATCATAGCTGCCCTCATCCCACCTCATCCTGCTGGTGCTATGTATCATGAATAATCCCCCTAGTTTGCACTCTTATCCTAAGGAGGTCACCTCATTTTTATTTATTTATGCATGTTTAACTGGCTAAGGCACACTGAGTACGAGTGCCTTTCTTCAAGGGTGCACTAGTCTGTTTAAACAGCTGTTTACAATAACACATCATGTAAGTGGAGGCCGCTGGAGTCAAACTCTAGTCAACAGCATATGGTTCATTTGCAACCTGCTGCTGTAACTCTCTAAGTCATAATTATGTCTAGAATGGTTATACTACTGAACAGGACTCTGTGAAGGTATGAGTATGTTATATTGTAAATAATCCTAAATTCATATTCCCTCTCTAAAAATCATCCTCACACTATACAAAATTCTCCCGCCAAGGCATTATCTGAGACAGAATACACAGCCGATTCTGTAAGAATAAATAAATAAATATATATATATATATATATATATATATATATATATATATATATATAAAACACCTGTGAAGTCTGTTACACTGAGGAGGAGGAGGTCGAATGCCATGCATGCCTTGTTTTTAGTTATATCGGAAGATATTTCCCCTGAACAGCTGCATATTAAATACATATCAGTTACATACACATAGACAGACACACACATATATATGTGCATATGCATGCACTTTGATATTTCTGCATTTCACCTTTTATAGTGGTGTATTATAGCCTAACACAGTCCTTTCTTTTCAGCAAGCAGAGGATCATATTACCAATGTGCGATTTCTAAAGAAAACATTACTGGAAAATATGCAGGTATGTACAGTTTAGTTTCATTTTAAAACAAACAGTGCCTGCATACGATATGTGTTTGGCAATGCTAAACCTTTAGTTTTAATCCAGAAGTACTGGAGGTATTGACATAATTAGCTTGTAAACCACTTGAGGAGGCAGTAGTGATGATATAATCAGGTTTAAAACATGCTTTCATCATTTTGTAAATTACCAACATGAAACAGAATGGCTTAGGAGCCATTTTTTCTAGTTAGAAGCAGTTGTAGGCGTTAACATATTTTTGTAACACATATAATTTATGTATATAATAGAAATAACCTATAACTGCATTCTGTTACTTATAACATGTCTTTAAGTAAACATATTGCAGTCAAATTCAATACATTTTTTACAGTATCTGTAGGTGTCTAGTTATTGTATCTTTTTCTTGTGTCTGCCTAGTTGGTTAGGTCATGACTGATTACCCAGTTAACATATGTCATAAAGAATATATATATTAAAAAGTAGGTACAACATCCGTATTAAATAACTGTCTGTCAGTAGAACATAGTAGTGGCTATAGATGATAATTCATCCGAATAAAAGCTGCTCAATGCTTCTTCTATTAGCTTATGTCCTCTAATGATATCACAAGACAGAGATGGTACAGTCAGATACTTATTACTTTAAACCTCTTCCTTCTCAAACAGGTGTGTTGTTCCTATAACGTGTATAATGGTTATGCATCTATAAGACATTTAACATGTATTGAAATGTACAAATTTTCAAGAAACATTAATGAAGTAAAAACTACAGTTGTTGCCCCTTTTGCAAAATTCAACTTAAAATTACAACTCTTGGTTTATCCCATTGCCTCTATGTCCCCATACTTGTAGTGTTATTCTCTTTCTTCGTAACTCTACCTGTTTACAGAATCCTGCTGTTTCAATCTTACCCATTTGTAATTTGCAAGCAGGAAAAAATAGCTGTTTCCTGTCTTCCCTTCATATGATGCTAATAAAAACATATCTAATTCCTTGTGTCGATTCCTGCATAGTACCTCATTTTCTTAATCTATCCCGGTGCAAAGTTGGAGCACCTCTCCATTGCTACACTTTGGATTCCCAGTGCACATTAGAATTAACCTCATCTGCACATTTGCTTATTGTTTTATGTAAAGTCCTTCTGCTGTGTCATTTGTCATTATAGACAGCAGCATAATTTAACCTATGCAGATTTTTGTTGTTTTGTAACTATTGCCCACTTAGATGCAGTTGATTTAAAGATTTCCCCTTCCTTTTTCTGTGTGGACACTCCTTGAATGAGCTTTGTCTCAATCTGAAACACTAATCATCAGTTTCAAAACAGGGAATGAAACTCAGTTGCACAACAGTGCTTTATGCACAAAGTAACAACAGTGTCTGTGTTGTACTTATTAGATGAAATAAATCATTTGCGAAGAACTACAAACTGACCCCTGACCTGTCTGGGAATTCTTGTCCTCTGAATGTCTTAACATTTTACAAATCCAAACCATTTTGTTTTATTTGCCCTAAGCATAATGAGAGGAGTGCTGACTCGACAAATGTAAACAACAGCATCTTCAGCTACAATCCAGAAATTCTTGTCTCACCACTTTTTGTTTCACTTTTAATGAAATTATTGGCCACAGAAACATTAAATGTCAGTATGCCGACATGTCTTGAATTGCCATACAGATGACAAAACTTGCTCTGTCACAGAGGCTGTAATATACTCATACTACCTCCACTTCCATACTACCACTATTAAGTCACAACTGGTTGCATCCATACATTAATCAGTAAGCAACCTAACATATCACTTTGTGTTAACAAACCCCAGTCACTGTTCCAGGAAGACAGGTGCAGTGCAGTAGCTGCATTGATTTAGACAGATCTACTGTAACGCCCAGTGCTTTGTGTAATTATGATTACATTTAGCAAGATTGTCAAATCCATTGTTCAAAGCTGGCATGCTTTGTATGACAACATATGCACATGCAGTGCTGTCATTTCTATTTCACAGCATTATTTTCTTCCCTTACAAAATGCTTCAAGTCTTTAGATTTGAAATCATTAAAATACCATACCATTAGCGAAGCTACATCATTAATGCATGGTGTGCTTTAGAATATTCTGTCCTTTCTTGTAATTTTACCACTCAGCGGGAAAAAGCATAAAACAGGCATTGCTTCTTGGCCTTACAAAGTAGCTCTCAGAAGCAGAACGAGGCTTGGAACTGATTAATTGTAGCATGAAGGAAAAGGCAAAGCTGAGACAGCCAGGAAGCGTACTGGGTGTGGTATACATGTCCAAAATTCAGAACTGTGCAAATCGCAATACATATGCCAGCTGTGCAAATAATGCAAACATAACTAAAAATTATATTACGTGAGAAGTAAAGCTGTCCCACTCCTCCAAGTAATGATGTTCATCCCTGCACTCTTAACTAAGTATGATTACTTCTCAGTCACTACAACTTAGGAGGAGTAACTACCCCAGCCCTATTTGCATGGTTGGTCTCTTGAGCCCTTTGCAGTTCTATTACATTTCTTTGACAAAAGACAGACAGATATAATATGTCTATCTACTTGTTTACTGAGTCTTTTAAGTGCATTTACCAATCTACCTCCCATCTATATTACCAGATGGGTTGGTAAGCGCCAAAGATGCCCTGGGTACACAGCCAGGGGGGTTTCATTTTCAATACTGTGTACTGTAGTACCCACAGTTGATAAACATATATTTGTTAAAAGAAATGAAAGTTGATGTGACATGGAAAAAATTGAGGACAACACCGGTGTTGAGTATATGATGGATAGCACACCCATCAGTGTTCTACACAGATTCCAACTATAAAGGCATCAGCAAATGATTTGTCAAAGCAAAGTCAGCCACACTGCCCAGAAACTCCTTCAGGAAAACACTGAGGCATGTTGGAAGGCAAAACAAAGTAGAATGATGCAACTCTGAACAAAGTATATCAACGGAGATGGTGGCAGCTCTGATATGTTTAGGGTTTTTAGCCGATTTTCATGTAGTGTGGCATGATTAATTGCCCAAAAGAAGAATTAACCGTAGTTAATTGTGCCATGTCATACTAGACATAGAACTCAAGTGCTCACTCCAAGTACACACAACTGAGGTATACATGTTGTAAATGAGGGCTGGACACACACACACTTATAGGTTCATATGGTTCTATTAAGCCTGTGGCTTAGGAACCATTGTAGGCATAGCCAATAATGCCATGAAAGAAGAACACTTGAAGCTGAGTTAACAGTTCAGAAGACGATGTTAAGATGAAGATAGACTTTATTTGGGAGATATGAATAAAATATTTTGAGCTTGGTTTATGGTATAATAATTTTGATACCAATGACTCCTGGGATGCTCCCTGACACATTACACTAATTTTTCAGTTTCTCCTGGTGTATTTAATGCTTGAGAGTCTGTGAGATCTCACATCAGCAGTTCTTATAGTGAGGGTGCTGCAATGACCAGGATAATTCTTCTTTCCTTGACAGTAACTGTAGACAATACAATGGCTGCCCCCTGTGCAGTACTGTTTTTAAGTAATGCCTACCCATATATTTCAAGTTCACATATTAAAAAGTTACTAACACACGGTGGCTAAGTAGGTGTTTTTTGTACTATGCACAAGAAGTCAAAACAGGGGCTTATAAATATTGTTCATTTTGCCTCTTTGCGAGTCATACTCAGAAATTAACTCTGACTGGTATGGCTGTTCCTTAGCAATTTTTAAGTAAATGCATATACACACGTAAAAGTATAAAGATGCCAATGGAAATAGATCTTTAATCAGTCACACCCACTTCTCTTGCCATCCCATCCCAGCATCTGCCTCTGGCATCACTGAAAATTTCTATAAATCTGCATCCAACAGTCCCAGCAACCAATTTCACTACCCTAGCACCATATCTGGTTTCAGTGGCTTATTATTATATAAGTTCTGAAAATGCTATATCTTGATATAACAAAAGATTTATCTGTGTTTGTTACAGCTTTCAAACACCAGAAACATTTATATCAGTTAACAAAAGAAAAAAAGAATGAGGAATTATTGCGGTGCCCTGGCCAAATGTCCCCTAGTCTGTAAACATACCACTTTGTATTTCCTCTGAAAGTAGGCCATGACCAGCTGGACTAACCTAGTCATTAAAAGCAAATAAACAGATATTAAATTCCCTCATGCACCTGAAGCACACACACCATCCTTCTGCTCAAGTGCTCCACTGATCATTTTTTGATTTTAATGCTATATGTCTGTATCATGCTGTATTCATCTTTAATTCTTCAAAATACGTATTCTCATAGCCCTGAGACTTTCTCAGCATTCCCTACCCAAAATCCTCTTACAATCTGTGTTATTTTTACTATATGCCTCCTCCCAGTATGCCCCCAAAAAGAAGACAAAATATTCCAAATGTGGCCTCACAACAGCCCTACATAATGGGAAGATAACACATACAACCGTATAGATGATCTACATCTATAGCACAGCACCAAAGCAATCTTCACTTTTATCACACGTCTAATGTGAAACACAACAATCATTAAGTAACACACTCATCACTTACTTATATGAATAAACAGAGAGGGCTGTGAGTTCCTGAAACGGTTGTTTATGCATACTTATACACACAGATTAAACAAATTCAGTTTTGAAAGCTAAACTTATGCGTTAACAAGTACATAAGCAACAAGGGTGCCAGAACCATACAGCAAGGGGGAGGGAGCACCCTCCACACACACACACACACACACACACACACACACACACACACACACACACACACACTTTAAGGACCCAACATGGATTTGTCTAAGGACCCATCCATGCGTCACACACGAACGTGGATTTTTTTAAAAGCGTGTGGAAGTTAAACTAACTAGCTGTGTTCCATTATGTTGCCTCTCCGTGTGCTGATCCTTACAGTAAGGTGATTCGTGATTCAAATTTAGTTTGGTGTGTGCGTGAAATGCCCCAGTTAGGTATACTGGTGGTTAGCATTACTCAGGCTCAAACCCTGTACCTTAGGTACAAGAAACAAGAGCCTGAATTCTCTACCCCTACCACCACTTGTGATTCAGGGAACTGAGTGATAGCTCTCAACTGTCCAGATTTTCACAGAATACTTGGCTCATACGTTTGGTCTGTTCCTCTTACAATTTGTGGTTTTCTAGCAAATAAGTGAGAACTGAATTCACTAAATAATGATAGCCTGTTAAGTTTCAGTTTCTCCACACACACACACTTTAAGGACCCAACATGGATTTGTCTAAGGACCCATCCTTGCGTCGCACACGAACGTGGATTTTTTTAAAAGCGTGTGGAAGTTAAACTAACTAGCTGTGTTCCATTATGTTGCCTCTCCGTGTGCTGATCCTTACAGTAAGGTGATTCGTGATTCACATTTAGCTTGGTGTGTGCGTGAAATGCCCCAGTTAGGTATACCTGGTGGTTAGCATTACTCAGGCTCAAACCCTGTACCTTAGGTACAAGAAACAAGAGCCTGAATTATCTACCCCTACCACCACTTGTGATTCAGGGAATTGAATGATAGCTCTCAACTGTCCAGATTTTCACAGAATACTTGGCTCATACGTTTGGTCTGTTCCTCTTACAATTTGTGGTTTTCTAGCAAATAAGTGAGAACTGAATTCACTAAATAATGATAGCCCATTAAGTTTCAGTCTTCCTATCTTTCAGATAACATAAAACACTTTATCAACTTTCTAAGATTATACAAGCAATATTTACAGTGTGTCCCTGGTTTGGGCCTTTGCCCCCCCCCCATAAATGTTGGCTTTTTTCCAGATTTCTTGTGCTGTGAAGTTGAGAAATTTAGTTGAGTGTCAACTTATTAAGCAAATCTGTATTTGGTGCAATTTCAATATTATCTTCACAGGCCATTGCAGGTTAAATTTTATAAGATAAATCCTATCCTTAGCCAGGTATCAATGCTATTTTACAATCCCCATTCCTTCTTATTTTCATTTTTCATGCATTTATGACTTGTGTAAGAAATGGCAGCTGTCAGATTCATGCTTAATATTTTTAGAACTCTGAAATTCAGTTAAGTTAATAGGTTTATAAAAAAAAACTGGTGTTCTATTTAGCTAAATAATTTTCCTTACATATAACTTTGCACTAGACAATTGTGCAAAAACAGTTTCAGTTATAGAAGACAATTGTTCACCTTCAAAGTAAACACATTGTATAGTCTGTGAAAAAGTTTAATCTCATTATGACTGTGACATGCTCTGTAATTACCAAATTCAGTTATTTTATTACTCTAAACGATCAAGTATAAATGAACATTAAAGTTGTTTGTGTTGTAAGATATCATATTATTAAAAATATGCTGGTATAGTAGTTACTGAGCATGCTTACTTCATAACTGGAAGCTACTGGTAAAAGTATTGTTTATCAGTGTACAATTATGGTGTTAGTCATCATGCAGAAATAAAAGCATTCATCAGATAAAAGAAAGTTAATTTTACAAAGGAACCTAAACAGTGTGCAGTTTAAAAAATTTTCAGTTGACAAAATATATTTTCTTTCTTGAAACATGAGTAAAAAATGAAAATAAAGTGACACCAATTAACCCTGTTAAAGGCAACATGTTATCAATAAACTAAATATGTTGAGTTATGATGTATTAATTTCTACATTAATAATAATCTGCATGAAAAAGTGTTCTGTTGATTGCTGCTGTAGGCAATTTATTGATATTAGAATAACTTATAACTTCATTCCTTTTAGCCCAATGAGAGTTGCTGTATTTTTCGCAGTTTGTTAAGACTGTACATGGAAAAGGTTTTCCAATTTTACATGCCGGCCAACTCCTATGTCAAAAGAAAAGTCAGCAGTCTGGCCAACTCATTCTTCAGTATGAAGAGAAGCATGCACCACTGTGTGAGTATAGTACTGTGTGGGGGTATATCCTAATATAATCCAAGTGTGCAAGTTGTATGTGAACAAGTCATCATGCCACAGAAAATGTATAACCAGAACAGGTTACAAAAATAGTGCAGAGTTTCAAAAAAATGTGGAAAAGATATGAATGTGTGTTGCAGGTATGAAAATAAACTGTAAGTAGCAATATAAGGATACGTGCTTTGGAGAGAAAAAAACAGCGCTGCTACACTGTGTTGCTTTCTGTACTGTGTACCATAGGCCATGTGAGAGTACTCTGTACATCTATGCCATTGTGTTGCTGTAGAAACAACAAAAGCAGTGTGCAGTGCACTTACACAATAGTGCATAAGCACGAAACTACATGCTACCACGGTATACCTCAGGCACTATAGGTTTGGGATGCACAGGTGCATCACTGTGTAGGGAACATGGCAACTCTTTGAAGGGAATTAGTCCGAGTGCCAATACTGAAAAACAGTTGCACTGAAAGCCACTCTTAGCAAAATGCAACTTTGTTGTCTTCCTCTCTGTTGTGTGACAGTGTGTTTAGTAGACTCAGGAGTGTGTGGGATCTGTTATATGGGTGGTACATGATGGCAAGCATTGTTTGGATTTACTAAGACTGTTTTTCACTGTAACTGATTTGGATTATTAGCACTCAAAGAAATGTAATCATAGAGATATTCTGAATCTCATTGTGTGAGTACAGTCCTGAGCACTTCTGGACTGCTTTGGTACATCATAGTGTTGTGTACTTGGACAATGTGAGATGGCAATGACCTTCTTCTTCAGCATCCTGACTACTGTGTAATTACACTGCTGTTAACCTCGGGGGAGTCGCACCATTATACAGGTCTACATCAATATTTTGGTAAAATCATGTGTGTATCATACCTTTCAACTGTCCCTGATTTTCAGGGACATCCTTGATTTTGACTCAAATTTTAGCTCTGTCCCTGTTAATCCCTCTTAAAACTTTTGACATTTAGAGAAAAAGTGATGAATTACACCTAATAAATAATGACAATAATTATAGTTATCTACTTTTCATTTGGAAAATGAATATTAATACACATTCTCTTATTCTGTCAATTTCTCAAGTTAATAGTACTAATATTTTACAATTGCCCCTGACTGTCACTTGATTATTTCTGGATTTGTTCCTCATTCTCTTGAGACTTATCACTTATTGGTTGGGAGCTATGGTGTGTATATGCTGCGAAGTATGCATCAGTGTATAATCATAGTACAGGGACTACGGTATTCTATACCTCATTCATAACTGAAATATATAGTAAGCCTAGAGTGTGAGTAACCAGACAGTGTGATTGTAAAGTGCTGTGTACCTTAATCAGTGTACAAATAGCTTCATAGGTTGTTGCTAGGCTAGCAACCATTAGGGTCTTTATAAGCCTAGCTGTGCACCCCAACCCAGTTGTGTCATTGAGTACCTTGGTTATCTATTAAGAGGGGGGAGTAGCTAAGGCACTTGCTGGGGGGATGTTAATTGGAGAACATTAAACTTACCGATGGCTTCTGTCCATCAGAGACATGAGCCAGACCGGGGATGAATTTGCAATTTCCCCTCCAATGGTCATGGTTTCATCTGAATAGGGTCAGGGATGAAGTCTAATTCATATGGGTGGGGAGCTTATTCCATAACACAGGGATCCTTTGAGTCACATCTGTCCCTTCAGCATGTTCTGTTTATGTCACAAGTAAAATTCAAATCCTTGCATCAAGTGCTTCTAGTGCTGATACCTTATAAGAGCATAGGTCACCCTTCAGGAGCCTGTGGATACTGAGTATAGAGAGAGGGCCTTTAGGTGATCTGTATAGGACAGGGTATTCATGCCCTGGATTCTCCTGTTGAGGAACCTTTGTCTGGTTAGGTACATGCAAAGGGGGCATTGTACTCAATGATGGCTCGAATAAGGGCTGACTGAAGTGGTATTATAACGCCCTTGAACCTGAATGTCATACTCTTATCTATAATCTGGCAAACAAAGAAAGATTTTCTTACTATCTTTGCTACATGTTGGTCAAAGGTCATATTACTGTCTACATATGTTCCCATCAGATTTCTGACTACTAGATTGACTCTTATGGGGTGTTTCATTGATGGAGGCAAACAAGCAAATATGACATTTACACTATTCTTGTATATATTAGAGAGATATGAGGAAGCTGCTTACCTTGGACAACACTTAAACCAAGTGCTACATACTGGGCATAGGGTAGATGAACATTCTGATTTAAATATAACTTTCTAAAGTGTGCTTGTTTTAACTGGTTCTTTCTCTATGTTTTTAAACAGCATGATAACTTGGTTTGCCACTGTGGAGAAGAAGCAAGGCAAAAAAGTGTCACCATCCAAAAGAAATTTGAGCAGGTAAGTCAGACACGATCTTGTGAATAATATGTGAATTGGTTACCTACTTAAATATTTGAGTCTACAAAAAGGGCTATTTCCTGCATTTACTTCAACTAGGCAGATTATTTTGCTATCTTTGTGGTTTCACTACCATTCCTACCTATCTATCCATGCTATAACACTGTGTAACTACTTGTCCATCTCACAAGGAGAAAGATGGCTTCACCTGCTGAGTGACTGCCACCTGGTGGATATTCAGTGGTATAGCAGCAGACATGACTGCTTGTGTCCAAGAGCTGTAGTTATCATCACAATATTACCTAGCTCTTACACTGCTTACCTCCTAGTTGTATCAGCATGCTTTCATTTGATCTGGTTAACTTTAACAAGCTATGAACACATGCTGACCTTTCTTGTGACGTAACCTTCTTATGCAGTCCTGTGTCACAAAACTGTCAGGTTATCCACTTTCTAGTGCAATGCTCAAAAGGGATGAAGCCACTTTTCCAGTCGTCGGTATTTCTTCAACTGTGTTCATCCAAAGTGCGTGTCATTTGCAGTGTGTATAGTTCAAGAACTTCTCAACTGTCTAGATTTTCCCAGCATGCCCTGATTTTTGCCTCATATTTTTGGTCTCTTTCTCATAAAATTGTGGTTTTCTAGCAAATCATTGAGGACACAAGTCAGAATATAATGAGACATTTGAGTTTAAGGCTTCATACCCTTCAGAAAATTTACTCCAATTCAAAACTTGTTATTCTATCAATTTTCTAAGTTTGTAAGAGCAATATTTAAAATTGTCCCTATTTTGAGCCTTTGCCCCCCCCCCCCCCCCATTATTTATGACTCTGTCCAGATTTCATGCTCTAAGAGGCTGAGAGCTATGTTCAAGGTACAGTTTGAACACTATCATTCCTCGCCATATTACAGACAAGATCTTCTCTATACATAAAGCAAGATTACAATCTATACATAAGCAAGATTCCAACTGGCAGCAAAGGAAAAGAAATAATGGAAACCATTCAAATTGCACCAAACAATGCTGTAGTTCCATTTCCATTTTCACATGACCTTATTCTGTCTTGTAGTCCACTGTGAAAAAAGGCTACTGCTAAGTCCCAGTGGTTGCGAGAAAAAATAAAAAATGCTATATGATTTTATTGTAGCTTCAGTTTATTTCTCTCATTTATTTCTTTATTGTAGAAATTAGAAAACTTTTTTTTCTGTTTGGAATTTAGAAAGTTTCTGCTTGTAATAATTCATTCCACATTCATTAAACATAGAGCTTTGATATGGCCTAATAAGAGTTTTACCCTTAGTATAAGCAAGGAATTAGACTTCATGCAATGAGGTGCACAAAGGGCAGCCGCGGTGGTGCAGTGGTTAGAGTTGCTGCCTCCCAGCAAGAGGTTCTCCAGTTCAATTCTCGGCTGGGGTGCCTTCTGCGCGGAGTCTGCATGTCCTCCCTGTGGTCGTATGGGTTTCCTCCGGGTGCTCCGGTTTCCTCCCACATCCCAAAGACATGCAGTAGGTGTCTAAATTAGCCCTAGGTGTGAGTGGGTGCATGTGTGTGCCTTCTGTGGAAGGTTGGGCTGGCAACTCAACACTGTAAAACTCCACTGCCAGTCATGAGAGGACAGATGTTCCACTGTGGCGACCCCTAACTGGAAAAAGAAGAAGAAAAGCAATGAGGTGCACAAAACTGAGTAAGGGGTGGATCACTATGCAATGCTATAAATATGAACAAAAAATGACAGCATGCAATGGGGAATGCATTCCTCCACTGTTTTATTCTAATGACATGACAGATAAAAAGTATCATGATTGTGCAAATAGGTTCAATAATGAGGCACCACAACCAGAAACTCTGAGTAGTACACATACAGATGATGTTCTTTAAGCTTACAGCTGTCATCAAAGTTGTTCAGTACAACAATCCAAGGTTTCAATTGCACATCTTACCTTTCCTTAGAATTACATACAAGTGAAATGTTGTAGCTCTTATCTATCTACTTCACAGCCCCTCAGAGGTAAAGGAAAGACAGGCGTTAGTCAACCCTAAATGCTAACCCTAACAATAACCCTGTAGTGACTTAGAAAGAGAATAATAAAGTTTCTGGGGCAAGGGGTGGCTTCTGCACATATGAGAGATACAAGGGTAAGTTGCACAAGCAAAAAAAAAAAAAAGTTTCTACCATCTTTCGGCTGTGGTCGCCACAGCGGATCATCTGTTTCCACTTCTTCCTGTCCTCTGCAATCTTTGTCTGACACCAACCACCTGCATGTCCTCTCTCATCACATCCATAAACCTTAACGTAGGCCTTCCTCTTTTCCTCTTACCTGGCAGCTCCATCCTTAGCATCCTTTTCCCAATATACCCAGCCTCCCTCCTCAGCACAAGTCCAAACCAACATAAAATCATCTCTCTGACCGCCTCCAAACCATGCAACCTGGGCTGACCCTCTAATATACTTATTCCTAATCCTGTCTACCCTCATCACACCCAGTGCAAATCTTAACATCTTTAACTCTGCCATGTCCAGCTCTGACTATTGCCTTTTTGTCAATGACACTGTCTCCAACCTATACAAGAGAGCTGGTCTCACTACCCTCTTGTACACCTTCCCTTTCACCCTTACTGGTACTCGTCTGTCACAAATCACTCCTGACACTCTTCTTCACCCACTACATCCTGCCTGTGCTCTCGTCTTCACCTCTCTTCCACAATCGCCATTACTCTGAACTGTTTATTACAAGTATTTAAACTCATCTATCTTTGCCAACTCTACTCCCTGCATCCTCACCATTCCTCTATCTTCCCTCTCATTCACACACATATATTCTGTCTTAGTCCTGCTGACCTTCATTCCTCTCTTCTCTAGAGCATATCCCTACCTCTCCAGGGTCTCCTCAACTTGCTCCCTACTCTCACTACAGATCACAATGTCATCTGCAAACATCATAGCCCATGGGAACTCCTATCTGATATCCTCTGTCAACCTGTCCATCACCATTGCAAATAAGAAAGGATTCATAGCTGATCCTTGATGTAATCCCACCTCCACCTTAAACGCATCTGTCACTCCCACCGCAGACCTCACCGCTGTCACACTACCCTCGTACATATCCTGTAACACACTTACATACTTCTCTGCCACTCCTGACTTCCTCATACAATACCACAACTCCTCTCTGGGCACCCTGCCATATGCTTTCTATAAGTCTACAAAAACACAATGCAACTCCTTCTGACCTTCTCTGTATTTCATCAACACTCTCAAGCAAACATTGCATCTGTAGTGCTCTTTCCTGGCATGAAACCATACTGCTGATCACTAATCATCTCCTCCCTTCTTAACCTAGCTTCCACTACTCTTTCCCATAACTGCATGCTGTGACTGATCAGTTTTATCCGTCTGTAGTTACTGCAGCTCTGCATATCACCCTTATTCTTAAAAATTGGTACTAAAACACTTTTTCTCCACTCTTCAGGCATCTTCTCACTTTCCAAAATTTCATTAAACAATCTGGTTAAAAACTCCACTGCCATTTCACCTAAACACCTCCATGCTTCCACAGGTATGTCATCTGGACCAACACCCTTTCCATTCTTCATCCTCTTCACACAGTAGCTATCCATACTTCCTTCTTGCTAATCCATTGCACTTCCTGATTCACTACCCCCCATCATCCAACCTTCTCTCTCTCTCATTCTCTTTATTCATCAGTCCCTCAAAGTACTCTTTCCATCTGCTCAATACACTCTCCTCGCTTGTGAGTACATTTCCCTTATTATCCTTTATAACCTTACCTGCTGCACATCTTTCCTCTGTCTAGCCAATCTGTACAGGTCCTTTTCTCCCTCCTTAGTGTCCAGCCTTTCATATAAAACTGCATATGGCTTATCCTTATCCTTTGCCACCTCTCTCTTCACCATACCTCTCATCTACTTGTACTACTTTCTTCATCTCTCTAACAATTCCACTTCTTCTTCACCAACCTCTTTCTCTGTATACTCTCCTGTACTTCGCCAACCTCTTTCTCTGTATACTCTCCTGTACTTCCTCATTCTACCACCATGTCTCCTTGTCGTCCTTCCTCTGTCTAGATGTCACACCAAGCACCTTTCTAGCCGTCTCCCTTACTAGCTCTGCTGTAGTTACCCAGTTATTTGGTAACTTTTCACTGCCACCCAGTGCCTGTCTTAACTCTTCCCTGAACTCCATCTCAGAATCCCCCTTTTTTAATTTCCACCATTTGATCCTTGGTGCTGCCCTCACACTCCTCCTCTTCTTGATCACCAACGTCATCCTACAGACCACCATTCTATGCTGCCTAACTACATTTTCCCCTGTCACCACTTTACAGTCTCCAATCTCCTTCAGACTGGCTCTCCTGCATAGGATATAATCCACCTGTGTGCATCTTCCTCCACTCTTGTATGTCACCCTATGCTCCTCCCTCTTCTTAAAATATGTATTCACCACAGCCATGTCCATCCTTTATGCAAAATCCACTATCATCTGACCTTCTGCATTCCTCTCCTTAACACCATACCTACCCATCACCTCATCATCCCCTCTGTTCCCTTCACCAACATGCCCATTGAAATCTGCTCCAATCACCACTCTCTCACCCTTGGGTACAGTCATCACCACTTCATCCAACTCACACAAATTTTTATTTCTCATACATTGCACCCCCAACGTGCATAGCATATGCACTAACAACATTCATCATTACACCATCAATTGCCAACGTCATGAACATCACCTATCCGACACTCTTTTCACCTCCAAAAAACTCTTGGTATACCGTTCCTTCAGGGTAACCCCTACCCCATTTCTCCTCCCATCCACACCATGATAGAACAATTTGAACCCACCTCCAATACACCTGGCCTTACTCCCCTTCCATCTGGTCTCTTGCACACACAATATATCAACCTTCCTTCTGTCCATCATATCAGCTAGCTCTCTCCCTATACCAGTCATACTGCCAACATTCAAAGTTCCTACCATCACTACCACACTCCTAACCCTCCTCCTCTCTTCCTGCCTTCGGGCATGTCTTCCTCTTCTTCTTCTCCTTTTATTCTTTAGAACACTGAGTACCTGAGAAAGTTACAGAATATTCTGATTCATATAATCCAATCTATTTTTACTGAGGATTTTGTTTGGAGATATGTTGTCTCAAGGAGATGTAGCGGAACCTGTACTAGGAAGGAGAGATTACAACAGTAATGAAAAGTGACAGACATATTTGGCAGATTAAACAGGGGGTGATGTTCACATTACTACCTGGTACTGGAATATGAAAAGTGAGAAATGCAATAAAAAAGATTTTCTTATAATGAATAATATTGTTTTAGTTTATCAAATTTGTCAACCTCCAACATAACAACATAACACAAAAAGAGTGTTTTTGCAGGAGGCAATCCTCCTATGTCTCTAAATATGCTACATCCAAGATCACACAACAGAAGGGATAATGAAAAGGTTTCTTAATTTCACTGTTTGAAGGTCACACATTTATCCTACCATGCACAATACTGAGGTCTGGCACAAAGCAGTAGTTTTCAAGATGCTGATGGTATTGTTCCAAGGGCCAGTATCTCATGTACGTAGAGAATATAAGTGAGATTTCACGATACTTCCATACAGATCCTGTTCACCTTTCCACAAAACATGCACTTTAACTACATAAATAATTAATTAAGCCTATTTTGTATCATGGATTCAATAACTGTATCTTACATTTTGAGACTAAAAAGAAGCACTAGTTGAATATGCATTTAATACCAGGACTTTGAATGATAAAAAGTATAATGTGTAGGCACCATTGCTGTTATGGAACATTACTGTTGGCAGTACCATTGAAATGGTGCATGATAATGAAACTTGAGTACCTGACATAAATGGGTACCCTGCTTTTCCCTCTATCCATCCATCCTCAACCCCTTTTTCTTATTTTTACACATGGGGACGGGGTGTCACTTCAACAGTGACAATCATCTAGAGCCAAAAATTATACCGCTGAGTGGCTAGCCTTGCCATGGACTGCTTTTCTTTCTATAAAAGGTATATAAATATGCTATCTATAACCCAGTGGAGAACAGGAAGTTCATCCTTGGTTTGGTACCTATGTCTTTAATGGACATAGGCAACCTGTTTATGGTTCATCTCCCAGGCCCATGCTTACACTAACAAGGGTACCAGAACTTGTCAGAAATTTGGGATGCATGGTTAAGTATAAAAAGGCCCTTGTGGTCATTAGCCTATTAAAAACCTGTGAACCTATGCTAAAAATACATCTGAGATTTAACTATACACTGAATCAATTAGAGGTAACAAGGGAATTTTTTGTAATACGTTAATGCAAATGGCATTACATCCATTAATCAATTAAATCTGATTGCTTGACACCAAGAGGGGACTAGGTGATGTTTTGACAGAAAAGGCTGATAGAAGGCACTTTAGCCTGTGAAGTTATAGGTATAAATGTAATGTGCATGTCAGCGTCTGTGACTGCATGTATGCACCTATATGAAGGTATGAGACAAACACATGTCCCTGATGGCATTGTATAAAACACCCAGCCATCCAGATGACAGCCCAGGTTTGATCAGCCCTCAGCCCTTGTTCCTACTATAGGATGGGAAAACAAAAGGTAGCTCAGTGAAGTAGATGGTAGTCAGGAGGGTAACAGCAGGTAAAGATTAAGGGGCAAAAGATATCGCAATGTTTTATAAACACTGGTGATATTTGTACGTTTTTTATTGTGTAAAGGATGAAAGCGTTTCCATTCAGTCTGCATTTCGCTGTTCACCTTTCTGGAGCAGCAGAATAAGAGAGTACAACCCACATCTTCTTTTGCCACCCTATCAATGGGCCCATTTGTAAGAAGTATGCCCCCGTAAGCAGTTAGCCAAAAGAAAGCTTAATTCAACTCCTTGAACATCAGTCATACTGACAACTGGGCTTGCTGTAGTCAAGGCATCAGCATTATTGTTGAACACCTTTTGGCAACAGGAAATTTTAATATAAATAAATATAAACAAATATATATATATAACATGCTAAACCTGCAAGTGCAGGAGACTGAAATGAATTTACATCACCATATTAATGGTAAAGCTGAAAGGTAACTGACTGACACTCCGTGTTAATACTGTATGTATAAAATATTGGAAATAAGCCCTGAGAGCACAAAAGTGAAAAAATATTAATAAACAGGCTGCCTTATATAAATCTGGGTGTGTTGCACGGTGCTTGTATTTGTTGTTGTAGAGTCAAGGTTACTGTTCACAGTAGGAGGCAAGCTTCATCAAGTTTATGTATTTATGTTTGGGTATTGCACCTTGAAAGTGCTGCTTGACAAAGATAAGCAAGGCTACTATCTCTGATATTGGACATCTTATCTGCTCATATATTCTGTCTTTTTATTTACATTGTCATTCTTCTGTTTCAGTTGACAGTGCAGGAAACAGCAACAAAGGCAATTGCAGAAATAGATATTCTGCTGGACTGGATGGAAAAACACCACCATGCTTCAAGATGACAGCTTGGAAATCATAGTTTTCAGGAGACCATTTACAATCAGCTTTCCTGGAACCCAACAACAAAACATTCCTGACTAAGCATATGCCCAAAGTTATTTTCAAAAAGAGTGAATATTTTCCTGCAGATGTCAAGAAGTCATCGATTTCTAATCTGGAAAGCAGTCATAAAGCAAAACTGATTGCTTGAATATTATAATTTGACTTTTATAAAACTGATTTTCCTGCCAGTGAAGGGGATAGTTATGGGGGCAAAATTTATCAAAAAATATCTTTGAGAGAAGGATTAACCATCTAGCATGACAGCCATCTCTAAATGAGTATGCTTAATCCTTTCTATCCACCAATCAGAAGCAGTATTGTGTAGTATGTCTAATGCAGTTATTCATTTCATAAATATTGTTATACCCATGTATGATACAATACAGCAATGCTTCTAATTGGTGGATAGAAAGGTAATTTGTAAAAGGAGGGCTCCAAGGACAATGGAGATGGACTGCGTCCACGTTTAAATTTTGATGTTCTCTCTGTTTCTCTCACATTAACTCTTCTGCAGATGGCAGGGAAGATAATGCCACAAGTAACTTCAACACTATATTGCTGGTATGCAAACCAATAGTAAGGCAGTGAATGGCAGACACTTGCAGAAGAAAGTCAAGAAACAAAAAAAAAGTGTAAAATAATCAAATATGATACTACTCTCAGGGAATTGGTAGAAAACTTCATCACAATATTTATGACTGTACTGATAACACTTAACTATTTATTTAATCTTAATATTTTTTTTTTTATTTTATATTGAGTTACACTTTGGTTTTGTGTATTATTGTTATTTCAAATATTAATTATAATAATACTTTAACTTATTTGTATCATAGTTGTATTAACCTATGCATTATCATGTATGGACAACCATGTGTTTGTGAAGTACATGAAAAGTCTTGTAAGTACACATTGTACAGTATATGTTATGGAAATCCACCACTACGTACCACATATAATACATTACACTGCCTAAGGCTCAAAATAACTCAGTGAAACACATATCTCTTTCAAATGTTTTATTTCTTTGATTTGGTAATACTGAAAAATGTTTGTGGTCTTTATATTGCCTTAGCAAGAGAATTCTGAAATACTTACACTGTTGTTGGGAAAGGTGCATAAGTGCCATGAGTCTACAACAACAAATCCAAGCACCATGCGATAAGGATGAATTTATGTATTATTTATTTTCTGAGTAAGTGGAATTGGCCACAGGCCTTTGTCACTCATTACTAAGACCATAAAGACAATTGTAAATATAAATTATTGCCAATTTACTGTAGATTTTCAATAAACATGTTTCTGGGAGAAATCCAAAGTACTGAATACTTGAAGAAACACAATGATATGGAGAGAACATGCAAACTGCAGGTAAACAGAGGGTGAGGTCAGGACTGAACCCTAAACCCTGGTAGTAATGAGAAACAGAAATCTTGCTTCTTGCACCACTATGCTGTTCTTTGCAGATGATTTGTTTTGTTTTTTAACACTTAATTACAGGTTATTTTTTTCCAATTTATTTAGTTTGTTATTGTTCTTATTATTACACAAAAGATATGCAAGATGTCCAATAACACTAAACAGCTCAGAAGGTATACAGATTACCTTTCTCACCTTCTGTGTACCTGTAATCCAAAAGTAAGATTCTTTTTTTTCCTTAAAGACCTGATCAACCATTGCTGAGGCCTCCCCTTCCTTAGCTCTTTTAAAATATTTTCAGAGAAGCTGTCCACCCATGACTGCTCCCCTCCACATTTCCTGGAGTACAGCAATCTCTGTCACTTCCATTGATCTAGTGTCCTATAGCCCTGCAGTCATATCTCACTCTCTTAGGCTGCAAACAATTCAATAGAGGGTGCCTGCTAGGGGTGCAGCACAACCTTTCCACCTTATTTACAGCGGTATGCAATGGCAACATGGTAATGCACATGCTCTTGTACATATTCGCCTCCAATCCTGCCAACTAGTCTTTCCAGAAAGATCCACAGGGCAAAGGCAAGCTCTTCGGCATCACCTGACAAACCCTTCCCAGTAGTAAACAAAAGCTCAACTACCCTCTACCAGCCAGTCCTCTCGCTCCCCATGTCTGTTTCTGAACCTGCGTCATCGGACACATGGTCAGCTAAATACTCTTCTCCAGTGCCGCAGATGAACCAAAGTATCATCATCATCAACCTTCTCAAGCCCTTCAGCCACACAGTCCTAATTCAAATGCATTACATTAAAAATAATTCCCAGACGTACTGTGTCTTTGGTCAGTATACTTTCCACTTGCACAGGCCCATTTTATTTAAATAGCTGACAACATTAAGATATTTCTACGCATGTAGTTTGAAATTCCTTAGCCACTTAGATACAAACAAGTGTCATGAAACAAATCTAAGGCCTTATTTCCCTCCTGTATATTATCTAATATTTTTTCTCATATTTTAGAACAGTGAAGGCTTAGAAGATTGGCAAATGGCAGTGACAGACAGACTGATTTCTGCTTACTGGAAATGTTATTTCCTACTGATAATTAAATTAAGGAAATGCTATGAATTTATGAGTACCTATTTATTTACAAGTACATAACTATGTAATACACCTGTTCTCACATATATTCTTACATCTGTGTATAATACAATACAGTGCCAAAAGATGTTACATTTCTCTTCATGATGACAACACGGTATCATAGTTCAGTTTGAAATATATGTTAATGCTTATTTATTTTGATCACTTTTTCAATAAACCTGAAATAAAAAAAAAAATAAACATTTTTTTTCATTATACTGGAGTTTCTTTCATCTGTAAGATTTACCTGTATTGACTCTATTGCAGGCTCCTGTACATATTTGACACTTTGCCATTAATTCTATCAGAACTAAAGTCTTAAGTGGTACTTTTACATTTAGCCTAGCGTTCTGTATTGTTTTTGTAGAGAGGAAGTATGTCAAAAAAATTGCAAAACTTTCCCATCTGTGAAAGTCAACAAATATGCAGTGTCTCATAAAAATGCTCAAGGCTAGAAAAATACTTTGCACTCAGAGCAACAACTTTTCAGAAAAGAATAGAGGGAGAGAGAGAGAGAGACAGACAGAGAACATAAATATTCACTCATAAGTAAATGAAGGAAGTAATCATCAAGAAATTTGTACCAAAATGCTAAACAGTTTGTGCAAGTCCGGTGCTGAGCTCACATGATATTTTAACACAAAAGATAAACACTTCATGAATGCTATGCAGGACTACAGGCAAAAGAATAGTGAAGTGAATTAATGTTAAATGTCAAACAATGAAGAAGAAAAAAAGGTAACAGTAAACAACTTGATTTGTCCCAGTCCCTTTTAATAATACATAATGACACCAAATGACATCTGACAACCTTTACTAATTTCAAGCATAACTTTATTACATTATTTCAAATATCAATTGTAACATGAATGACCTTGTAACCACAACATTTAAAATCCTTATAACATACATTTTGGCAACATATCCTGCGCACCCTGCCTGAATAAGCAACGTCTATACCTCTGCGGACTTATTCTTATCAATCAAGCAGTGTCCTACTGCTCACTTTCATCAACAAAATTCATTGCATCAACACCCAACACCAAGTGGGGGAACAGAAGAGGGAGAAGCCTGACACTCTTCTCCACCCACCAGCCTGACCACAGGCTGCTCCCCCCTCTCCTACAAAAGAATTTTCACCAAACCTTCTAAAAATAGACCTAAGTGTACATTAAAAAAATCTATACCAAACTCATTTAAGTGCACTCCACTGGATCTGAACCAGACTAGGTCCCTGTCATCAAAATCCCAATGGTGTATCGCATACATACCATATAACCCCAACTGCCACACCAGCCTATAATTAATAAATCACCATTCACACTCCAAAGCCTTAAAACTAGCAGCATTCCTCCAATGCAAACGCAGTATTATCTCTGACCATACAATGCACATGCCTGGATATAACATATGCAACATAACCAGATCCTCCCTTGTCCTAACTGCTTCTTCGGAATTATTCCCAAATTATTACCAGCCAAATGTATCACCAATATGTGAGGAAGCCACATCCATAACATATCACTTCAATTTTATCCATGAGTTGAGTCCACCTAAGACCTTTAATCCTATGCCAACTCACTGTCAACCCAATTGACACAAACCCAAGTCCTTTCCATCGATCCTAACTGCTGCTATCTTCGCTGCCCAATGGATGTACCAGTGGCCCAAGATGACAATATCCTTTCCTGAAAGACAGAAAAGAACATTAATTATCAATTGAATCCGTTACCAAATATAAGATAAAAAGGCATTTGAAGGCCACCTCCTCGCTCTGCAGATGACCTCAGTGGATCTGCCTTCCCTTGACAAATCCAAAGCCCTACAAATATGAAAAGAATGAGCGGAAAAACTCTCACATGGAAAACCCATACAACACAATGCCCTTCCTACTACATGTAAAAACTGATTACTCATTACCATCTTATCCCCCCTTGACCAAAAAAACAACTAATGAAGGCTTCCCACATGAGTCCGCATCAATTCTGCAGCCAAACGCACACAGAACCTCAACTCCCAGCGTATCTTCAGACAAAATCCCCAATGTTCTTGCACATCTTGTTTTCTAAAATTGCTCATCCTTTTGTTCTCCCCCTGCTTGCTGATCACCATTTGTCTAGCTCATTTGTTCCCCCTTTAACTGGGGTTTGGGAACCATCTGATAGGGGTCATCATTTAGGCAGCTGGCAGCATTTTTAAGCCCTACCCCCCACCCCCCAAGATCCAAGATGCATGGCCACTAACACACACACCAAGTTTTGCTATGCAATGGACATCAGCAAGATCATATCACTCACTTCTGCAGGTGACATGATCCCTCGGTGCTACAGTGTATCCCAGGATCAAGTGCTCCTGTACGGTCTTCAGTCTCCACTAGGGACTCTGCCATAGGACCATTTGCCCTAGACATATGCTGCATTCCCCTCCAAAACAAAGATGGGGACCCAAAAGTGCCACATTAAGTATCCTGTTTTATTGCTTATTTTTTCGAGTTATTTATAGCACTTTGTCTACTGCATACTTTTCTAGCTAGTTTCACTATGTGTGAGGTATTAACTGGAAATTGTCCACTTTTATTAAGCATCTGTATGGATTGTTTGATTCTGATCTTCTGCCAAGGAGAGTGTCATATAACTTGTTTGCAGTTAAAAGCTTTCTATAGAGGCTCCTTTATCTGTTTAAAACTTTCATTTAAGGGCTCACTGCTGCTTTTCTGCTGTGAGAAACATTTCTGCAGTTTGTTTCTACCTAAGTAGTGTGGATATTTGTAGCACTGTCCATATTCAGGTTTGTGTTTGGGCCTAGTGTTTGTGGAGGCTGTGTGTCTGAGCACATGCTAAAGGACATCTTGGTTTAGCCAAAGTCATTAGGCATTTCAGTGAGAGTGGACTGTTTAAGGTCATTGGCTGACTGGGGTCACCTGGACTACAGCTTAGAGTAAGCACCTCATTGGTTCTTTTGAGCTTTTTTTTTTTAAAGTTGTCTCAGGTTTCACCTTTCTGTTACCTAACAAGTTAAGTTTGTGAGTGTTTCTGCCATTTCACACTGAGCTAATCGAAGGAAGGACACTGAGCAAACTCGGATCTATAATATATAACATTAAGTATCCTGTTTTGTTTTGCTTATTTTTTTTTAGTTATTTATAGCACTTTGCCTACTGCATACTTTTTTAGCTAGTTTCACTGTGTGTGAGGTATTAACTGGAAATTGTCCACTTTTATTAAGCATCTGTTTGGGTTGTTTGATTCTGATCTCCTGCCAAGGAGAGTGTCATATAACTTGTTTGCAGTTAAAAGCTTTCTCTTGTGGCTCCTTTAGCTGTTTAAAATTTTCATTTAAAGGCTCACTGCTGCTTTTCTGCTGTGAGAAACATTTCTACAGTTTGTTTCTACCTAAGTAGTGTGGATAGTTGTAGCACTGTCCATATTCAGGTTTGTGTTTGGGCCTAGTGTTTGTGGAGGCTGTATGTCTGAGCACATGTTCAAGGACATCTTGGTTTAGCCAAAGCCATTAGGCATTTCAGTAAGAGAGGATTCTTTAAGGTCATTGGCTGACTGGAGTCACCTGGACTACAAAACTTAGTGTAAGCACCTCATTGGTTCTTTTGAGCTTTTTTTTTTTTAAAGTTGTCTCAGGTTTCAACTTTCTGTTACCTAACAAGTTAAGTTTGTGAGTGTTTCTGCCATTTCACACTGAGCTAATCGAAGGAAGGACACTGAGCAAACTCAGATCTATAATATATAACATTAAATATCCTGGGGTTTTTTTTCTTATTTTTTTGAGTTATTTATCGCACTTTGTCTACTGCATACTTTTCTAGCTAGTTTCACTGTGTGTGAGGTACTACCTGGAAATTGTCCACTTTTATTAAGAATCAGTTAGGGTTGTTTGATTCTGATCTCCTGCCAAGAAGAGTGTCATATAACTTGCTTGCAGTTAAAGGCTCTTTTATCTGTTTAAAACTTTCATTTAAAGGCTCACTGCTGCTTTTCTGCTGTAAGAAACCCTTCTGCAGTTCGTTTCCAACCCTCCCTCCCTATTTGTATGCTGTTAGTTGGTGGCTTTGCAGTTGCTTGCCCCTACTGTAAATCTGATCTGGGACACTCCTCCCAGTCTAGCATTATTACCTCATTCTACCTAATACAGGGAGAACATTTGAGAAGGCCAACCCACTTAGTTTTTGCTCCTCCTTTCTCTCTTTCCACTTAAAAAAATTCTAAACTTGTTTCCTGCCTTTCCCTGTGGGTAGTCTAGTCTGGATACAGATTTGATGTGCCCAGGACTGTTTGTGGGCTTCTGAGCCCCCAAGCCTTTCTGTGTTGGAGGGAAGCCTTCTAGCTTAAGTTTGTTTCTTAAAACTAGCCAGTTTTTTAGTTTCATCACTCAAGTCTGTTTCTTTGAGCTCAGCACTTGTTCAGAACTCATTGTAATCACCAAATAAGCTACAAATTACTGCAGCACTCAACTTTCCTCACTTGTCTAAAGAAAAACAGTTTCTAGTACTTAACAAATAAGCACCTATCCAGGCATGTCTAAGGGTCAGCTTCCGGTGTTTTCTCCTATCTACCTGATGAATATGGGCATCTTGGGGCAATGCAACAATTGCCTCATGTACACAGACAACCCTCTCCTCCTACCACCCAACACTGCAACCTGAGAGAGATACACTTATATAGCCAAACTGGAAGCAAAGCTCTCATCACCTAAGACTGGACTAGACAGTCAAGAGGAGAAGGTAAACACTTGCACCACACCACACGCATCACATAGTCCCTCAAAACCTACACCACCAACACACACCTACATTCGCGAAGGATCTCAGTAAAAACCGGCCCAAGCAACAGGGACCGCCAAAGCAGAAACACAAGCAACCTCCATCCCCCCAACACAACCCAAATGACACATAGCCCACAAACTCAGTGTGCCACTCAACCACATCCCATAAGGCATAACAACGTACCCAACACTCTAGTCATAGGTGACTCTATAGTCAGGCACACTGATGCTCCAATCACCAGGCTAAACAAGGAGAAACTTTCTGTCAGCTGCCTGTTGGGTGCCAGGATCCGCCACATAACGCATGTACTCAGGTCACTCCACAAGTACAAATATGATTCTCTCATTGTCCATGTTGGTGTGAATGACCTGAGATGCACCTCCCTGGACTACATGAAAAGGGACATGGAGGAGCTGTCTGATCTTGTAGCCCAGGCAGGTATGACCCTAGCCCTGAGTAGCATCCTGCCATCACCCAGAATGATACCACAGTACAAGGACAAAATGATTGACTTCAACAATAGGCTAAGCTTCTGGTGTCATTTTAAGGGGATCCAGTATCTGTCTGCCTGGGGGGACATGATTGACAAACCACGATGCTTTGCCAGAGATGGCCTGCACCTGTCACCCCTGGGATTCCGGATACTGGCTAAGGCTCTAGCCACCCCCATAGTCCCTTTTATAGGCAAGGTTCAAATGCCAAATTCACCACCATAACAGGTACAAGCAAGCAGAATCTGAGGGTATTGCTACTCAATGCTAGAAGGTTAAACCTCAAAATGCACTCACTGGAGGCACTCCTTAAAATGGAGAACATCACCATCTGTGCAGTAACAGAGACCTGGTTCAAGGCTCCAGAGAGTACCCCTGCATTAGCAGGCTATAATTCATACCACACCTTTCAGCCACCTAACCTGGACTGAAACACTAAAGGCAGAGACGTGTCCATATTCATTAAGGATATCCACACCTCCACGCTAGTTGCTCAGTATAATACATCCGAGATTATCCAAGTGCAACTAACTCTGGGCAAGACCGCAATCCAAATTGTAGCTTGCTACAGATCTCCCACCATGCCCCAGGATTCCCACTCCTCATTTCTTGATACACTGGAAAATATTATGGTACAACCTAACGCCCTAATAATGGGCGATTTCAACTACCCCACCATTAACTGGGAAAACTAATCATGTACCAACTCTTGTGCTCAACGTTTTCTGGAATTCATAAATTCCAATGCCTTGGATCAACTTATCCACACATCCCCACGAGGAGCAGCAATATCCTAGACCTGGCTATTACCAACATGGACAACTGCTGCTCCAAACCAGAGGTCAATTCCTCGTTGGTCAGATCCAACCATAAGCTAATCACCCTAGACATCCACATCCCTCCCCCATCCCCCATTAGGGAAACCACCGTAAAAAATTTCTCCAAAGCCAACTTCACACTTCTTAAGACAGAAGTGGCAAACTTCACGACACCCATGCTGATGGACAATAGAAGTATGACTGCTGAATCCTACACAAATGCACTTTATAAGCACTTACACAAGTGCATGGATAGTGCAATCCCTAACAGAACCAAGATGCTATTCTCCAAAAAAAGAAAGCCAATCTGGTGGTCCCCTGCCATAAACAAACTCTACAACAGAAGAAAGAAACTGTTACAAAAAAAGAGTAAAATCCCATGATTGGAGGAACTCCCTGGTCAGCCTCAGTAAGAAGCTGAGATCCCTCATAAAATACTCCAAAGCTAGTTACGAAAACAAAATCCCCACTGACTCTAAAGACAACCACAAAGCATTCTATATCTATGTCAAAAAGCTCAACGGCAACACTCAGATCTGCTCTGAGTTACAGCACAATGGCACTAAATATACAGAACCAACTGATATTGCCAATATCCTGGCAGATAGGTTCAGTGCTAACTTTACCCCCCCCCCTCTCATTCCCTAAAGGGACCATCCCTATACCGGAAGAATGCAAAGTTCTTGTAATCACGGCTGCATAGGTAAAAAAACCACTCTCTCCAAAGCCAAGAAAACAGCATCCGTGGGACTGATTCTACATGAACTACAGAACAAACTGGCACCCCAGATAAGTACCATGTTCAATCATAGCCTCACCTCAGGCTATATGCCCACTGAATGGCGCACAGTGACAGTTATCCCACTCCACAAAGGGGGAGTCACCACAGACACCGGAAACTACTGCCCCATTAGCCTGACGATCCTGATCTGCAAGGCTATGGAATGTATCATGGAACTTATAAACAATGACATTGGTAATCTCCAAACTTTGGACTCCACCCAGTTCAGGTTTGTAAAAGGCAGATCATGTCTCCTAAACCTGATAAGACTTCTTTGAAGTGGTCACCAAAGCCTTAGATGAGGGTAAGGTGGTTCACACAGCCTATCTAGATCTCGCCAAGGCTTTCGACACCATCCCCCACTCTGGAATTATAGATAAACTCACTAAACTAGGTACAAATCCCTATGTCACAAGATGGGTTGCCAACTGGTTCACTGACAGAACCCACACTGTGAAAGTAGCAGACTCCAAATCCAACTTCAGACCAGTGACAAGTAGAGTACCACAGGGTTCAGTCCTGGGTCCTCTCCTGTTTGATATCTACTTCTCTGAAGTACAGGCTAACCGTCTTTGGCTAATGAAGTTCACAGATGACTGCAAACTAGGAGCCATAATCAAAACTCCAAAAGATGTGGATATCCTACAAAAGGGGCTCGCTGAGACCAATGCCTAGTGTCAAAGCCATGGCCTCAAGCTCAATGCCAAAAAGTGCATTGTCATCCCTTTTGGTAAAAACTCTGTACCCATGAACTACCACATAGGTGGTAGTCTACTTAACACCGAAAGTGTGATAAGAGACCTTGGGACACAGGTGGACAGTAGTCTCTCCTTTGATAATCACATCACCACAGCAGTCAGAAAATCCTTCTACATGGCACACCTCATCACAAAAGGTTTCTCATCCAGGAAAAAAGATGTCATTGTTCCCCTCTACTCGTCACTCATTAGACCCATTATAGAGTACAATGTCCTTTTGGTATATACCTCACAAGACATTTACAACAACTTTAAAGGCCGCAGACATACCTCACAAAGAGGATTACTGGCCTCAAACAGATGCCCTACACAGATCGTCTCAAAAAAATGCAGCTATACTCCGTCACATAGCGCCTACTCAGAGGCGATCTCTGCCTAACACACAAAGCTATTTCAAACCCACAGCTTTTGGACATGCTCCACTTAAAGGAATCCCAATCCCTCTGAGCTACACGCTCTAGGGACCTAAATCTTGTCACCACAATAAACAGAACATGCTGGAGGGATAGATTCCTGTCCCAGAGACTTCCCATACTCTGGAACAAACTACCTATCTATATCAAACAAAGCTCCTCGTTAGCACTCTTCAAAAAAAATCTTGATGATTGGATGGGAGATAGGAAATTCACCCTGGGGATCACTTCTGTGGCTCTGCTCAACAGTGGCACAGGATAAGACTTCTTTGAAGTGGTCACCAGGGTACCTTTTGGCTAGGCTTATATAGGCCCTAGGGCCAATAGCCTAGTGCCTACATATGAACCTATGATCATTTGCCCCTTCCTCCTGCCAGATCTTGTAGATACTTCTGCTGTTAATCATACTCAGCTAAGTCAACTGGTTCACATCCCTCTTCTCGTAGAGACCTTTCTTATTTTTCTAAATGATGTTGCTCTGTTTTAGGCTTTTCAGATACCTCTGTCATGAGTATCTTACATCAGATTGAAAAACATTACAGAGAATTTCAGTGAGTCATGTTTCTGTGACTGAAAAATCAGCAAACAAAAATAATTCACACAAGAAAAGAGACCCTCCATAAATAATTCACCTCTCTTATAGTGCAGTTAAAATAGACATAAATAATAAAGATTTACCCGTTAGTCTTGACTCAAGAATAACTCTTAGATGTGCAAATCATTTTTTCCTTTTATTACAGTCAAATAAATCACAGTGCTCAGAGACTGCCTTCACAAAGTTTTCAAATCAGTCTCTCCAAGCAGCAAAAACAAACAGTTTTTATACATTTTTTATCAGTAACATGCATGCAGAAATCTGATGCTTCATGTTATATGTTCATAGGTGTGTACTAGGCTAATGGCCCAGGAGCCTTTACAAGCCAAGCCTATAGAAATGCCTTGGCATAATGCTGCACAACGTTAGTTAGTTAACAAATAGGGTCTCTTCAGACCCTAGTGCTTCTAGCTTAGTGCCGCATATGAACACTTAACCATGTTTTTTAGTAATGTTTTAAAAACAAAAGCAATCTGGCATGGCAACCTGTCTTGATTTCCGATCTTGTGTCTTTCGGTACCAGTACATGCTATCTCCCCAAAATTTCTTTAACTACTCATCCTGGACCTGGGGAGGTCAGAGCTCACATAAAACAAAATCTCTTTCACATTGTGTTCTTTCCTCCCTTCAGGAACCAGACTCTGTTGATCATAGTAACATCCCTTAACCCCCTCAGCACTAATTTACCATCAGTCATCTGTTTGTACATATATAGTTTTATATTAGAATGCAGTTGTGAAACACTTAAAAACTACTATAAGTATCTGTGGTTTCCATTAACTACGCATCTATACTACATATTATTTTTAACATAAACCAAAAATAAATATGTAAGTCATTTGTGAAGAAACTGTAAGTTAATATGCATTTTGTGAAGAATATTCATGAGAAATACATTTTTTTCCTAACAAATCCCCCCTTTGACACTATCAGTGTCATAAAATACACAATTATATTTTGATTTTTCTTAATTAGATAAAATACACTTCAGCATCATAATATTCATCATCTGCAGTGATTGAATTTTCATTTACCTTAATTCATTACCAGGTACAACTGGCATTTCACGTGCAGGTGAGATTAAGCATTTTGTGATTACAGCCTTTAGAACAGAAAATATTAAAACAACTAAAAGAAAAATACCAATTACTATAATGATACCTTGTAATATACTAGTTTCCAGGTTACCAAATATACTGCCTATCCATCCAAAAAGTGTCCATTGTTTAGAAGTGCTATCCAAATCTTTGGCCCTCTGCTCCATGAAATTAGCCAACTTTATTTGTTCATCATGATCGTCACTAATATAAGAGCAACGACTTTCTGTGAAGGCATATGACCCCCCCCCCCTTTTGCCACAAGCATGATATCAACTGCCAATCGATTCTGTAACACCAAAGTTCCCATATCAGGCAATTTTTGATTACCATTCTGATGTGATGTGAGGTATGGTTCACTACCACCTGAAGAATTTGAGCGAGCATGGCGATTTTAAGCATTGTCCTCTGCACTCCATATCCAGGAGTAAAAACTAAAAATACTTGCTCTGCCCAGTCCATTGTCCACTTAATTCTCAGCCTGCCTGTTGGAGGGTTTTCAAAATTCTGAATAGCAGGAGTAATATAGCCCACAAAGCAACACCCTGACCAGTTTGTGGATAACTAGGGGTAGGCACGATCATCACAAATGTAATAACGATCCTCTGTCATGCCCATGCCATGCCCCTAGTCATAGCTTTTTAACTGTAAAGAGTTCAACACACTTTCATGTCTAGTGTCATTACATTTGATTTCCACTGTCACAGTGCCATTTCTGGCATAACGTAGATTAGTATCACCAAGATCTATATGCAAACACACCTAACAGTTACAAGAGTGCCCACCCTTTACATTGTAAGAGAAACATAGTGAAGGGACAATTTGTAAGGGGGTGTCGTATGACTAGTTATGATAGTGATTTTATAATAGAATGTAATTTATTGGAGAAAATGTTTTATTGAAAGGGGTTACCCTAGTGAATTTGTTTAAGACATTAGGTTTGAGGTTGAAAGTGGTAGAAAAAAAAACAAATTTAAACCTATTAAGGGGGATAGAATTACTAATGAAAATGGTAATAATGTAATGGAAAAGAAAGAATTAAATTCTACCAATAACTATCAACAGGCACTTGTCTTGTAATACAATGCAATAAACAATAATATAAGAAGAGTTTTTCAAGAAGAATGGGATAGGTTTGTTGCCCTTACTGATTTGGAAGGTATTTCTAGACTACCTTCCAAGGTAGTGTACAAAAATCCATGTAGTATAAAGAACATTTTAGAAAATAAAAACAAAAAGGGTATTTCCAAAGTGGGTAGAACAAGACTGGGTACACACAGATGTGGACGTTGTACCCAATGTGGGTACATTATGAATACTGATGAAATTTACCTGGAGAGTAGACAAAGGTGGATAAAAAGTAGTGGGTATTATAATTGTGAATCAAAGGGGTTAGTATATTTAGCTGTTTGCCACAAATGCAATTCATTTTATGTGGGGAAAACAGAAAGGACCCTAAAAAGAAGAATATACGAACATGTTTATGATATGTCTAAGGGTAAAGAAACTAATGCCTTATTTAAGCATTCCAAGGAATGTGATGGTTGTAAGTTTTTCTTTATGGTCCTTGAACAAATTAAAAATGATATTAGGGGTGGCC
Source organism: Protopterus annectens (assembly GCF_019279795.1). Taxonomy (NCBI): domain Eukaryota; kingdom Metazoa; phylum Chordata; order Ceratodontiformes; family Protopteridae; genus Protopterus; species Protopterus annectens. The sequence continues at coordinate 320,198,363 of NC_056739.1, forward strand.
CGTGGGAAGAAAAAACAGAATACAGAGAATTATGGTGGCAAGTAACCCTGGAATCAGGGAAAACTCCAGGGTTAAATGATTACATTTCTATTTTGCCACTTTTAAAATCAAGGGCTGCCAAACTTTGAATAAAGCCTGATGAATGTAATATTACCTTCTGACAGAAGGTGGCACTGTATGAGTTCGTGGCTCAAATGGAATTAAATAACCACTTCACACAATATTTATTTTTTATTTATATTTTATACTATTTAAATTGAAAATTTTTATCCACTGTAAAATGAAACACAATGTTCTGATTTTATATTTTATATTTTATTTTGCTTTACATGGAATGAGATTGAAAGTAGAATATAAATTTAGATGGTATGCACAGTAAAAAGTTTTAATATTCATGAGTTTATTTAAATAGACCATTTGTCCATTTGAAATAGGAAGTTGGATTTTAATGTTTTTTGTTTCTTAGGAATAATATAAATATATTTAATGAGTTGAGGAGTATGCATCTGATGAAGTCTGAGTATTTTGGATGAAAATGCGAGTTGTTAACATAAGGCGTTAATGTTATTTTAATTGAAGTTTTTTTTAATAAAGGAAGAGTGTTTTAATCCTATTCAAGTTTATCCGTTTTCGCTAGTTGCACTCTTTTTTTACTTTTACACCTAACAGTTTGTCACATTTAAGTCCACAGCATATTGTCAAATAATCAACAGGAAACTATTTTCTCTCATCCAGGTTATAAAAGTAAACAGCAATAAAAACAAAGCAAAACTACCTGTTGTCACAGGATTTATCATGAAATGCTGCTTGAGTTGATTTTCTCCTTAATTCTGTACTGGGGCAGAGGATTTGTCCTTCCCACTTCAATTTTCTTTCACCTGCAATGATGATTCATCTGGGTCCCTACACAACAGGTCTTCTTACAGTGGGATGAGCACATCCAGGTTGCTAGTCCTGCTTAGTGGACCATAGCAAATGTAGTCAGCAGGATTTGATAAGGTTCCTTTCAGCGTGGCTGTAAGCTATTCTTTTCTGGAAGGTCTTTGCATAAATCCAATCACCCAGCTGCAGTTGGTGACAGGGCTGGTCAGGAGGTTGAGCAAGAGCTTTTATTACACTTTTGTGGAACTGCTGCAAGAAATGAATAAGTTTTTACATCATCCATTAGAGTTAATTTTTATTTGACAAAGGGGTACACCTAGAAGGGCCATGGGTTTTTCCATTAATATCTCATAGGGACTCTGTTTCCTTGTAGCATTTAATGTACTTTTTATAGTCATTAATGGTAACAGAAGTGACTCAGGCCATTTAAGGTTTGTTTCAGCACAATTGTTTGAAATTTCTCTTTTTTAAGGATCCTATTAACCCTTTCTAGTAATCCATATGATTGCGGATGGTTGGAACAATGAAGACTCAACTTAGAAAAAAATATTTTGCATAGTTGTCTGGTCAGGGAATTAAAATTAGTTTTCTGGTCACTATTGATAGTACAAGGTACACCAAATTTACAGGATTTGCTTTGTGACATGGGTAAGCTTTCACCCATGCAGAAAAACATACAAATCACTACTAAAACATATTGTAAATTATGTACTTTAGTCATCTGGACAAAGTCCAGCTGTACATTAACAAAAGGTCCCCAAGGTGGCAGTAAGCATGCAGCCTTAATGTTTGCATTTTTGCTAATATTATACTCTAAGCATATTGCACAGTTATTAGCATACTGAAATATCAAAAAGGAGACATAAGTGGCATACCAACTTTGGGTAATTTGATTAATTAAAGCTGTCTTACCTGCATGGGCTGGTAAACGATATTGCCTTACCAGGTAAGGTAGCAAGGAGACAGGTGCCACCAGTCAGCCATCCAGATGTTGCCATAAGCCATTGACAGATTTGCTGCATCCATCCTTGAGTAACCTCTGAACTTTTCTCTTTTTTCTAGAGGCTCCTTTAGCTGTTTAAAACTTTCATTTAAAGGCTCACTGCTGCTTTTCAGCTGTGAGAAACATTTCTGCAGTTTGTTTCCCACCCTCCCTCTCTGTTGGTATAGTGTTTTTATAGTTGGTGGCTTTGCAGTTGCCCGCCCCTAGTGTAAATTTGATCTGGGACTCTCCTCCCAGTCTAGTGTCATTACCTCATTCTACCCAGTACAGGGAGAACATTTGAGAAGGCCAATCAGCTTAGTTTCCGCTACTCCTTTCTCTGTTTCCACTAAAAAAAAAAAAAACTTTTTCTAAGCTTGTTTCCTGCCTTTCCTGTGGGTAGTCTAGCCTGGATATATATTTGCTGTCTCCAGGACTATTTGTAGGCTTCTAGGCCCCCAAGCCTTTCTGTGTTGGAGGGAAGCCTTCTAGCTTAATTTTGTTTCTTAGAAATAGCCAGTTTTTTGTTTCAGCACTTATTCAGAACTTATTGTAAGCACTAAATAAGCTACAAATTACTACAGCACTCAACTTTCCTCACTGTCTAGAGGAAAACAGTTTCTAGTACTTAACAAATAAGCACCTATCCAGGCATGTCTAAGGGTCAGCCCCCGGTGTTTTCTCTTGTCTACCTGATGAATTTTGGCATCTTGGGGCAATGCAGTAATTGCCTCATGTACACAGACAACCCTCTCCTCCTACCACCCAACACTACAACCTGTGAGAGATGCACTTATATAGCCAAACTGGAAGCAAAGCTCTCTTCACCCAAGACTGGACTAGACAGTCAAGAGGAGAAGGTAAACACTTGCACCACACCACACTCAGCACATAGTCCTTCAAAACCTACACCACCAAAACACACACATAGAAACACAAAACACACACCTACATAAGTGGAGGTTCTCAGTAAAAACCTGCACAAGCAACAGGGACCTCCAAAGCAGAAACACAAGCAACCTCCACCCCCCCAACACAGCCCAAATGACACATAGCCCACAAACTCAGTGTGCCACTCAACCACAGCCCATAAGGCATAACAACGTACCCAACATTCTAGTCATAGGTGACTCTAAAGTCAGGCACACTGATGTTCCACTCACCAGGCTAAACAAGGAGAAAGTTAGTCAGCTGCCTGTCGGGTGCCAGGATCCGCCACATAATGCATGCACTCAGGTCACTCCACAACAAGTACAAATATGACTCTGTCATTGTCCATGTTGGTATGAATGACCTGAGACGTACCTCCTTGGACTACATAAAAAGGGACATGGAGGAGCTGTCCGATCTTGTAGCCCAGGCAGGTATGACCCTAGCCCTGAGTAGCATCCTGCCATCACCCAAAATGATACCACAGTACAATGACAAAATGATTGACTTCAACAATTGGCTAAGCTTCTGGTGTCATTCTAAGGGGATCCAGTATCTGTCTGCCTGGGATGACATGATCGACAAACCACAATGCTTTGCCAGAGATGGCCTGCACCTGTCGCCCCTGGGATTCCGGATACTGGCTAAGGCTCTAGCCACCCCTATAGTGCATTTTTAGGCAAGGTTCAAATGACAAATTCACCACCCTAACAGGTACAGGCAAGAAGAATCTGAGGGTATTGCTACTCAATGCTAGAAGTCTAAACCTCAAAATGCACTCTCTCGAGGCACTCCTTAAAATGGAGAACATCAACATCTGTGCAGTGACAGAGACCTGGTTCAAGGCTCCAGAGAGTACCCCTGCATTACCAGGCTATAATTCATACCACACCTTTCGGCCACCTAACCTAGACCGAAACACTAAAGGCGGAGGCGTGTCCATATTCATTAAGGATATCCACACCTCCAGGCTAGTTGCTCAGCATAATGCATCTGAGATTATCCAAGTGCAACTAACTCTGGGCAAGACCGCAATCCAAATTGTAGCTTGCTACAGATCCCCCACCATGTCCCAGGATTCCCCCTCCTCATTTCCTAATACACTGGAAAATATTAGGGTACAACCTAACACCCTAATAATGGGCAATTTCAACAACCCTACCATTAACTGGGAAAACTACTCATGTACCAACTCTTGTGCTCAACGTTTTCTGGAATTCATAAATTCCAATGCCATGGATCAACATATCCACACCCCCACCAGGGGCAGCAATATCCTAGACCTGGTTATTACCAACATGGGCAACCGGTGCTCCACACCAGAGGTCAATTCCTCGTTGGTCAGATCCGACCATGAGCTAATCACCCTAGACATCCACATCCCTCCCCCACCCCCCATTAGGGAAACCACAGTAAAAAATTTCTCCAAAGCCAACTTCACGCTTCTTAAGACAGAAGTGGCAAACTTCACGACACCCATGCTGACAGACAATAGAGGTATGACTGCTGAATCCTACACAAATGCACTTTATAAGCACTTACATGAGTGCATGGATCGTGCAATCCCTAACAGAACCAAGATGCTATCCTCCAAAAAAGGAAGCCAATCTGGTGGTCCCCTGCCATAAACAAACTCTACAACAGAAGAAAGAAACTGTTGCAAAAAAGAGTAAAATCCCATGATTGGAGAAACTCCCTGGTCAGCTTCAGTAAGAAGCTGAGATCCCTCATAAAATCCTCCAAAGCTAGTTATGAAAACAAAATGCACTAAATATACAGAACCAACAGATATTGCCAACATCCTGGCAGATAGGTTCAGTGCTAACTTTACCCCTCTGTCATCCCCTAAAGGGCCCATCTCTATACCAGAAAAATTCAAAGTTCCTGTAATCATGGCTGCACAGGTAAAAAACACACTATCCAAAGTCAAGAACACAGCATCCATGAGACCTGACGACATCCCAGGCTGTGTTCTACATGAACTACAGAATGAACTGGCACCCCACCTAAGTACCATGTTCAATCATAGCGTCACCTCAGGCTATGTACCCACTGAATGGTGCACATTGACAGTTATCCCACTCCACAAAGGGGGAGCCACCACAGACCCTGGAAACTACAGCCCCATTAGCCTAACGAGCCTGGTCTGCAAGGCTATGGAGCGTATCATCATGGAACTTATAAACAATGAGATTGGCAATCTCCAAACTCAGGACCCCACCCAGTTTGGGTTTGTAAAAGGCAGATCATGTCTCCTAAACCTGACAGACTTCTTTGAAGCAGTCACCAAAGCCGTAGATGAGGGTAAGGTGGTTCACACAGCCTATCTAGATCTCGCCAAGGCTTTTGACACCATCCCCCACTCTGGAATTATAGATAAACTCACTAAACTAGGTATAAATCCCTATTTCACAAGATGGGTTGCCAACTGTCTCACTGACAGAACCCACACTGTGAAAATAGCAGACTCTAAATCCATCTTCAGACCAGTGACAAGTGGAGTACCACAGGGTTCAGTCCTGGGTCCTCTCCTGTTTGGTATCTACTTCTCTGAAGTACAGGCCAACACAGAAGGTCTTTGGCTAACGAAGTTCGCAGATGACTGCAAACTAGGAGCCATAATCAAAACTCCAACAGATGTGGACATCCTACAAAAGGGCCTTGCTGAGACAGATGCCTGGCGTCAAAGCCATGGCCTCAAGCTCAATGCCAAAAAGTGCATAGTCATTCCTTTTGGTAAAAACTCAGTACCCATGAACTACCACATAGGTGGTAGTCTACTTAACACCGAAAGTGTGATAAGAGACCTTGGGACACAGGTGGACAGTAGTCTCTCCTTTGATAATCACATCGCCACAGTAGTCAGGAAATCCTTCTATGTGGCACACCTCATCACAAAAGGTTTCTCATCCAGGAAAAAAGAGGTCATTGTTCCCCTCTACTCATCACTCATTAGACCCATTATAGAGTACAATGCCCTTTTTGGTATGTACCTCACAAGACATCTACAACAACTGGAAAGGCCACAGAAATACCTCACAAAGAGGATTGCCGGCCTCAAAGAGATGCCCTATGCAGACCGTCTCAAAAAACTGCAACTTTACTCAGTTGCATATCGCCTACTCAGAGGCGATCTCTGCCTAACACACAAAGCTATGTCAAACACAGAGCTTTTAGACATGCTCCACTTAGAGAAATCCCAATCCGTACGAGCTACACGCTCTAGGGACCTAAACCTCGTCACCACAATAAACAGAACATACTGGAGGGATAGATTCCTGTCCCAGAGACTTCCCATAGTCTGGAACAAACTACCTATCTATATCAAACAAAGCTCCTCATTAGCACTCTTCAAGAAAAATCTTGATGATTGGATGGGAGATAGGAAATTCACCCCGGGGATCACTTCTGTGGCTCTGCTCGACAGTGGCACAGGAAGATAATTTTCTTGGGTGGCAAAAGCCAGGGTACCTTTGGCTAGGCTTATATAGGCCCTAGGGCCAATAGCCTAGTACCTACCTATGAACCTATGATGCTTCAGCTTGGAAAGACTGACACTTTTTAAAATTGAACACATCACTACTGTTAAGATTCTTGCAATAAAATCACATATAATTTTACACAAAGGCCTTTAGCCGCTTGATATTCCAAATTATTTTCTTTTGACACAGTATCTATACCCTTTTGATGGGGACTCCATTTAACTACTACTAATCAATAATATTTTGTTTAACAACAAAATTGACTCTATTGTTTTGTTAAAACGAAATATTATTTTTGCAACCAAATCTTCGTTTTGATTTCTTTCACAGGCACCAACCACACATACATTTAATTATTTAATTTGGCATTGTGCATAGGAGTGTCCTTTAAGTCTTTTCTAGAAGAAAGCAGATAATTAGTCACACAAACACACACATACACACACAATCATGCTCTTTACCGGGTCTATATTATATCCTCGAATGCTTAAAAAAGTGAACGCTGATTGATCAAACTCATTTTCGCGAAACTGCAAAATATCGAAGCAGCAGAAACTCAAATTTTTTCCTAGGGAAAGAATTTGGTTGTCCGTTTCTGTTGCTTCGGTATTTTCAGTGTTATGGTGGAAAGTTACCGGTCGGATTCAGGAAATTGTGTGATTGTGTGGATGTGAGTGTTAGGGTGATTTAGGTGACTTAGGGTTAAGGCTCGGGTTAGGTGTGTGTGCGATTGAGTGGACATGAGGATTAGGGCAGATTTAAGTGAGTTAGGGTTAGGGAGCAGGTGAGGTGAGTGTGCGATAGTGACGGACCTTAGGGTTAGGGTTTGGGTTAAGGTAAATGGGTAGTTAGTGGTGCGTGCATAGTTTAGTGTAGGGTTAGGTATCAGATTTTAGGTGTATGTGTGTGGATTTCTGTTTGTTTGGTGGGCCTGTGTTGTGTGTATGTGTTTTGGATCAGCGATTTTTTTCCCTGGGAAAAAAAATCGCTGATCTGACAGTTCGAGATTGTACGCTTTCGCTTAAATTAGGTTGATCAATCAGCGTTCGCTTATTTAAGCGTTCGATGATATAATATAGACCCTCTTTACCATCCTCAGCAGTAGATAACAAAAATGCAGGATTTAGAACAGAATAGCGTATTAGAGAAACAGATGGATCAGAAAGAAGTGTGCATTTATATTTAGTTAGACATGCAGTCGAGTTTCATTTTAAATAAGACAGATGATACAGAATGAGGGACAGCTGCTATAAGAAACTATCCTGAGATATTAAATTACCAACATAATGTACCTGAGGTAACCATAGATATAATTTTTCTTTTGACACTTTGTGTCTTTTTCTGCAAGGATAGTTAAAAGATGTAGGATATTCTGCTAAGACTGCTGAAAAGAATCAGATGCTATTAGTAAATTACCTACATATTGCACTAACACAGACCCACCTGGAAATGTCACATCTTTTAAACTTTTTTTTTTTATTTGAGAAAATAATGAAGAAGATTTAGCATATCCTAGTGACAACCATGTCCAGGTATACTGCTGTCCCTTATAAGTAAAAGCAAACAAAAACGGACTTTCAGGGTGGATAGGTATAGAAAAGAATGCTGAACAAAGACATATTACAGAAAAAATGTTTTGCTGTAGGTGGTATGTAACTAGTATTGCTGCTGTATTTGGAACCACAGGAAAAGTTGGTAACACTGCATTGTTTACAGCCTCAAATCTTGCACAAACCTTTAAGTTTTTTTTTGTTTTTTTTTTGGCTTTTTTCAATAGGTGTATTACAAGGGCTTTTAGCTGGCATGGTTATTCTTTGTTGTAACAAGGACTGAATTACAGGTTTGATTTTCTGCTGTTCCTCTGATTCTGATGAATACTGTGCAACTTTAGGGAGAGGTTTTGATGGATTTAATTTTTTTAGTTTTGCAGATTTTAATATACCTACTTCATTAGTGTGCTAAGCACATAAATTAGCAGATACCTGTTGTAGCAGTTTGTCAGTTGTATGTACTCCTTCGAGAGGCTCTTCTTCAGCTTCTGCTAAGACTGCTAATACTTCCCCCTATGATTGTGTTGGAACATCCAGATGCACCCCTTCTAGTGTAAAGTAAATAGTACACCCCAGTTTGCATAACAGGTCTCTCTTTCTCTAGCAAATTTACTAGTACAAAAGTACTTAAAAGAAAAGCATGCCTTTCTTTAAATGGTCCTAAAATGGGTAAAGGTTCTAAAACAGAATATGTAACAGTAGCATTTGTTACTCCAACTGCCTTTACTTTATTTTGATGCTGGCATTTGACTATCTGAAGTAACTTTTAATACAGATGTATTGGCTCCAGTGTCCACCAGGAAATGATTTTTTTTATCTTAACATACGGTCTTTTTGATTTATTGGCAGCAAAGTATCAAGATTTATTCTTGTTTTATTACCCTGACATAGTCAGTACAGTGATTTTCAGCCCTTAAGTCTTTTTCCTCCCATAGTTGGCATGAAACCCAGTTTCTCATACAGAAACTGTCAGAGTTTACAGCAGAAGTTATGTTATAAAGACATGTGTCAAGAATGGGGAGGGGGTAACAGCAGCTAAATCAGGTACCTTTCCTTGCTACAATTGTAGCTGTTGTGAAGTCATTAACAAAAATAATATTTTTCAACACACTATAACTCTGAAGAATTATATATTTTCTGGCTTAACAACATGTGTTGCAATGAATATAATATACCTGGTTACTTGTAATAGATGTCAGGCATTTTATGTTGGGGAAATAAACCAAAAAACTGAAGGAAAGAATAACTGAGCACCGTTCAGAAATAAGAAGAAATACTGACACTAATCCCTTGGCTAAGCATATCAGTACATATGGAAATGCACATAAATTCTCTTTTAGGGTGATAGAGTATGTATGGATATACGAGGGGTAGACCTTAACAATAAGCTTGAGATGAAGGAAAATCAGTGGATAATACATCTTTGTGATGATGTATTACCAGGTTTAAACCAGACTGTTTCTTTAAAACCTGTACTAAGGTATAAACAAATGTGTTTGAAATAGAGTTCTGTGCTTCTACAACTATTGTTTTTAACTAGGATTGATTGTTTAATTGAATAATTAATGGCTGTGTGATTTTTGATAGTATATAAAAATGGTTAGTATGTGTTAGTACTTTATACACTGATGAAGGGTTTGTTTGGCCTCAAAGCTTTGTTTTATTAAACACTTGTTCAGTATCAGTGTTTCTTGGTTTGTTTCATACTGCAACCAAAATGCTATGGTGCAGTTAAAATATACACACATAATAATGATTTACCTGTTAGTCCTAACTCAAGAATAACTCTTCAGGATGTGCAAATCATTTTCCCTTTATTACAGTCAAATAAAGCGGGTCTATATTACCACATCAAAAAACTTACACATCGAACGTATTTTCGACGACCACAAAACATCGAGCTTCCATTTCTGTCAACAGCCTCTTCAGCAAATTTTTTTCTTAGGGGGAAAAATTGCTTGGCCAACCAGAAACAGAACACAATTTCAAACCTTTTGAAGTTGGGGGCTTCGCCCTGCACACCCATCCCTAACTAAATATACCAACTCCTAGATCACACTACAGTGGGGAAAAGGTCAAATTCATGATGACGGCCAAGAGATTCTTTCCCCTAGGAAAAAATATGTTGAAGTGACTGTTCACAGAAATGGAAGTTCAATGTTTAGTGGTCGGTGAAAAAGTGTTCAATAACTAGTTTTCAATCAGGTAATATAGACCCAAATAAAAAGCCACAGTACTGCCTTCACAAAGTTTTCAAATCAGTCTCTCCAAGCAGCAAAAACATGCAGTTTTTATACCTTTATCAGTAACATGCATGCAGAATTCTGACATTTCATTTTAGTTAACAAATAGGGTCTCTGCCGACTCTTGTGCTTCTCACTTAGTGATGCACATGAACACTTAACCATTTTTTTAGTAACAATAATGTTTTAAAAACACAAGCCACCTGGCCTGGCAACCTGTCTTGTTTTCCGACCTTGTATCTTTCAATACCAGTATACACTATTTCCCCAACATTTCTTTAACTACTCATCTTGGGCCTGGGAGGGTTAGAGCTCATGTAAAACAAAATCTCTTTCACATTGTGTTCTTTCCTCTGGGCGGCCATGGTGGTGCAGCGGTTAGCATTGCCGCCTCACAGCAAGAGGTTCTCCGGTCCAATCCTCGGCTGGGGTGCCTTCTATGCGGAGTCTGCATGTCCTCTCTGTGATCAAGTGGGTTTCCTCAGGGTGCTCCGATTTCCTCCCACATCCCAAAGACATTTTTTAGGTGGATTGAATACTCTTAAATTGGCCCTAGGTGTGAGTGTGTGTGTGCTTTCTGTGGAAGGTTGTGCGCCGGGCTGGCAACTCGATACTGTAAAACTCCACTGCCAATCATGAACAGACAGGTGATCCACTGTGGCGACCCCTAACCGGGAAAAGCTGAAAGAATTGTGTTCTTTCCTCCCTTCAGAAACCAGACCCTGTTGACCATAGTAACATCCCTTAACCCCTTCAGCACTTTCTTTACCGTCAGCCATCTGTTTGTACACTTACAGCTTGATATTAGAATACAGTTGTGAAACACTTAGAAACTACAATCTGTGGTTTGGATAACTATGCATCTATACTACATATTATTTTTAACATAAACCCAAAATAAATATTTTAACTCATTCGTGAAGAAACTGTAAGTTAATATGCATTTTGTGAAGAATATTCATGAGAAATACATAGAAACTGTAAGTTAATATGCATTTTGTGAAGAATATTCATGAGAAATACATTTTTTCCAACACCTCAGATATCTCAAAATAAAATAAGTGACTTGATAAAGACAAATCAGTTGAATGACACTTTAAATGATGCATAGCACAACAGCAGGTTATACAAATCTGGGGGAATCATTGTAACCATTACTAGACTACTGAAAACACTCACTCCTTTTATCTTAATATTTTCTATAGCCAAAATTTAGCAAGCCTCAATTTTTATATGATACATTAGTCCACTGTCCTTCACCTAATTTGTCTTTGTCAAGTCACATATTCCTGTTTGAGATATTGAGTATTTCCAATATGACCTGTCTTTCTGTCTTTGCTATACAAATTAAGCACCTTTAATCTCACTCTTCTCATACCAAATCTACTGCACAAAGGACTAAAGCACTAATGACAACCCAAAAAACATTGGTGTTATTAGAGACCTGGATGCTGGGAGGAGAGAAAGGGGTGGTTAGAGGAGATGGGAGTGACATACGTAAACTAGCTTGCTGGAGACCTGCCATAACAGCAGACACTGGACTCTGCCATAGGATTAGGCCTGATAAACAGTATAGGCTACACTGTAGTCCAAAATGGTTTGTGAAGAAAAGTAAATCAATATCTTCAAATTACTGTTTTGTCTATCCGATTTACATTAAACTATGAGTATTTTTATAGAGTTTGTAGTGCTGCCAGTTTTAATACCTTCCCTGTGCAGACATTATTTAGATGGTTGGCATTTCGTCTCTCCAGCACTTTTCCTGTTGTTTGGTTTATTTTTGTTGATATAATGGAACTTAGGGAGGAGCAAGTCTCATCAGAGTTGGAAAACCATCTTGTGCACACCGTTGTTATGGATATACAACGTGAATCTGGCTCTCATTAGTAGGGGAGCTTACCCAGCTGGTGAATATGTTGACTTTGAATCTATTGGAAATCAGAGCTAGGCAAAACACTTTTAGGTTAACATACAACCAGGAAGCAGTACACAGAGCGAAAAGTTGTGAACCAGAATTCCTACCACACCAGAATGAGAATTATCGTTCTAAAGAGAAGGATGATGTTATAAACTCCCTGGATTTATTACCCAGAGTTTTTCACTCACCTTCCCACGAGTGAGTGGATACTCAGAAAGACCTTTATGTCCTAGAAGGAGCAGGGCCAAAACAGAAACTACCACAAACCAAAAAAGGTAACTGTAATAATACCAACTTTAAAAGTAAAACAGTGGTTAATAACAGTAATAATGAATGTGGTGGGGGACAAGAACTGGCGAATTGGACTGCATGGAAACACAACAACAACTTTTCTTTTAAAATGGAACATAGTGATACAGGTGACTACAGAACTTATTAGGACAATACTGACTTTTTATATGATTTGTTGTTTAAATACAAGAAACTGAAAGTGGATAACTGGTACTTGAAAGAATGTCAATGAGCTAAAATGGTACTCAAGGGGTTATGGGTTTGTAAATATCCGAATAATGTATTAGATGGTTCTGTTTTTCATAAGGAACTGCTTAATCTATTTGACCAGTGTGGTTTCTCTATTTTGTTGTTGTTGGGTCTTTTGGCTTTTCCTGGTTAGGGTTCACCACAGCGGAACTCAGGTCCGCTAATGATTGGCAGTAGATTTTTAAGTGCCGAGTTGCCGGCCCTGACACACAACCTTCAATGAAGGTGCACCCATTCACGCATGTCTCCACACAGGAGACGCTCTAGCTGAGAATCGAACAGGACAATGTCTTACTGTGAGGCGAAAACGCTACCGCAGCACTACCACCGCAGTGTGGTTTCTCTATTATGGAAATAATTATTAAAAACAACATTAGGAGATTTATAGTATATATATATATATATATATATATATATATATATATATATATATATATATACATATAAATAGATTGTGTTAACAAATTGATTACAGGCAATTTGTTGTATACTACTGAAGAAGAGAAAAATAAATATTTAAATATTAAAAATAAAATAGAGGAAAAGATTGGCTGTTTAGTTAGAAGTTAAAATAAAAAATATAATAGAAATGTATTGGAATATAAAGAACATAGGAGTTATCCTAGACCCAAACACAGGTACCAAGTAAATCAAAATAATGATAAAGAGAGGACTGAACAAAGAGACAGGTACAGAAATGCATATGAAAGGAAATTGGATATGTTGGATGAATTTGAGGGAGAAATGAATTTTAGAGAAGGTGATAACTTGAGAATTAATGACTCTTTAGAATACCCTGCCCTCAGAAGGTCAGAAAGATGAAAAAAGAGGCCTCAAAATTTTTATCAATACAACAATGTATGACTTCTTGATGGGACTTAGCCCTCCCATAACTGCGTGTATTAATGTCCGAAACTGAAGCCACATGGATAAAACATAGTAGACAACATCAAAATCAAGTCTGTAACCCTACTGAAAACTGCATATTATCCTTATCTCTAAATGTTTCTATTGTTCCTAATGTATTTCTACTCTGCTTTCTGGAGCTTTTCTCCCCGGGCCTCCGCTGAAAATGGACATATATCCAGTCGGACTTTCCTGGTAAACAAATGTAAAATAAAATAAAAATAATAAATAAACGGAGGGAAATTGAATAATAATAATACTAGTGAAAGTGCTAATGATAAGGACAATCAGATTCGGGAGGAAGTTGGAAAGTACAATAGTACTGAAAGAAAGATAACCCAAATTGATGATAATATATATATGAATGGGAGAATTACTAGATTTTTAATTATAGTAATGGTGAATTGGATAAAAAAATGTAATTATTTATAAAAGGGTTTAAGTTTGTACCCAAGAAAAAGACAGATGTGAACAAACTGGTCCTGGGTTTAATGTTATTCACTAGGAAAAAGAATTTGATTCCCATGGATCGAAAAGTTTTTCAGAGTCTACATTGATGAGAAAATGTTTATATAACCCTCCCCTTCACCCTCAGCCTAAGAATATTGAAACTTTAGTAGAAAAGGAACTTAGAAGGAAGCTAAATAGTAAGAAAATAAGGCCAAATTTATCTAGAGAGAAAACGGAATTATTACATAAAATTAAAAAAGATGACAATATTACAGTAATGAGGCCTGATAAAGGGGAAGAGACTGCTATATTTATTTTCTCTGTATATAGGGAAAATGATGAAGCTTTTAGAAGATAATAAATATAAGAGCATATCTAAGAATGAAATAAACATAGCATACAAAAAGAGTGATTGGGTGTTATACATGTTTCTTGAAGGTTTGATTAATATGGAAACATATAATTGTTTGAAAACAGATAAACCCATCATACCACCCCTATTTGGCATCCCCAAGGTGCACAAAAATATAAGGGATCCCCCTATGAGTCCCATAGTACCAGCAAACGGATCTAAAACACATTCCTTGCCTATTTATCTAGACACAAAGTTGAAAACCTTGAGGGTCCACCACTAAGGATATTTGAAAAACACTTAGGGTTTTTTTTTAAGAACAGTAGATAGATGAAAGTTATATAAAGAAAACACAATTTATTTTACAATAGATATTGTAGATCTTTTTTCCATTATTCCATATGACACTGGACTAAAATTGTTTGAGGAAGCTATGACGGAGGTGGGCACAGTTAGTTTTGAAGAATTTAGAGTGCTTATAGAATTGATGGATATAATAGTTCAAAATAATTATATAGCTGTTGAAGGTGAATTTTACAAACAGATAAGTGGAGTTGCTATGGGCGCTAGCTGCACTCCAGCTTACGCTAATTCAATACAACAGATATGGGAGAAAAAATATGTTTTCAATTCACCTTATGTAAGGCATTAGAGTCTCTACAAAAGATTTTTGGAATAGTACAGAGAAGAAATTAATAGAATTTATAGAATATATAGACAACTATTTTTTTTTTAATTCACTTATAGAATGGAAAGATGCAAGGTTAATTATTTAGATAATACTATAAAAGAAATGCAGGACAAACAGAAGTTCAAATCCACTATTTATAGGAAAGAAACATTCTCAGATTCATACTTGTTTTATACAAGTGACCACCTGTTTAAACAAAAACGAAACATTGTGAAGGGTCAAATAATTAGGGCCTTTAGAATGACCTCTGAGGAAGATGATTTTCTGATGGAGTGTGAAAATATTAGAAGAATGTTCTTGGAAAGAAAATGCCCACAAAGATTAATAGAAGAAGTCACTAATGAAGTGAAAGATGGTATACAAAATAGCTTTTCTGCCATTTTGGGAAAGAAGGGAATAGGACTGAATAATAAGACTAACAAGAATGGTGAGAATAAACGTGGTAATAATGAGCATAAAGGGGTTTTTATTTTAATTTAGAACAAATATGTGACTCTTACTAAGGACACTATCAACAGGTATTGGGATTATTAACATTGATTGTGTGTGTGTGTGTGTATATATATATATATATATATATATATATATATATATATATATATATATACTTAGTAGAGATATTTTGATTAAAGTAAAGGAATACAGCAATTGTGATAACAAAGGGTTAGTTTATCTGACCTTTTGTGATGCTCGCAAAGCATTTTATGTGGGCAAAAGTGAAAGAACTTAAAAAAAGAACATTTATGAACACTTTTATAATACTGAAATTCAAAATATAAATAATGCCTTGTATAAGCATATCTTGGATTGTAAAAATGCTAAGTTTTCCTTTTCTGTACTAGAATTCATACCATGGAATAACAGAGGTGGTATGTGGGAAGAAAAAAAATGAGTACAGGGGAAACATATTGGCAAGTTGTCCTGCAAGTGAATGAAGCTCATGATTTGAATGATAACATATCTCTTATGCCAGTTTTAAAGTTAAGAGCAACTAGATTGTAATTTAGTTTTAGACTAGAGCTTCCAAGGGTCCATTGATATTTCTTACATTTCTTAACTATTACTATCACAAAGTTAACATTTTACAACTTAAACTTTTATAGTTGTTTAGATATAAGTTAGGATATTCTTGGTTTTAATATTTTAGCATTGTTACAGATAGAACATGGTATAATAACCTTAACCCCTTTGTAATTTGTAAATTCGTATTCTTGGCAGTGACTTATTAATACATTTTTTATTTGCCTTATTTAATTTAATTTTTAAACAGTTTTTATTTTAACCGTTTGTATATATTTATATTTCTGGATGACAGTGAGTCAGATGTTTTACAAAAAGTTTTTTTATATGGACTATGTACTATAGTACACTGAGCAAGTTCTGTTGTAATGACTTTATAAGTATTAATTTTTAGTTCTGTTTTTTTTTAAATGGATCTTCTTCTTTAATTCCTCAGAAAAATGTTAATCGGGCTTCCTTTTGGTAATTTATATAATATAGGGAGTTATGTGTTGGGACTAGGATATGTGGAAGTCCCGGTTCTTGGTGATGAAAAATGCGGTGAAGTTAATGCATTTAATTTTTACTGTTTTGTCTATCCAGTTTACATTAAACAGAGTATTTTATAGAGTTTGTAGTGATGCCAGTTTTAATACCTTCCCAGTGCTGGTATTATTTATTTAGTTGGCTGGCATTTTGGCTCTCCAGCACTGTTCCTGTTGTTTGGTATATCTTCAATGCAGAAAAATACTGGTCCCAATGTAGAGTAGGACAAAAAAAAGAAAGAAAAAGCCCCCCCCCGTGTAGCAAATTATGTCATACCATGAAAACCGTGTATGGTTTCTAAGGTAAAGCTAAACCCAAAGTTACTTGAAGAAGGGTATACTGGAGGCAAGACTAATGGTTTGAGTGCTACTGGGAGCCAGAAATAGAGACAACTGTTTCTCACAGTGTTTGATGCAGATACACAACTTTTACTGCCTCATCTAAACTGCCTCCATCTGTCAAGTTTCCTGAATAGATAGCCTTTCAAATTCTATTATTTCAGCAGATAGGGTTCTCAAGAGCAGCATACAGTACTCCACATGGGGACACACCAGTTGTCTATAGTGAAGAAAGTACAGTTGTGTACACTTACCATAAATGTAGATGTTCAAGTGTATTCACTGTTGCAATCATTACATTTGGGTAATCTGCTGATAGGTTGCCCTCAGTCGTCCTGATTAACAAAGTCTTGGGTCCTGCGTCCTCTCACATTTCTTGCTTACATAATTGTTATATGAACTTATAAATGCAGACACTATTCAGTTTTTGTTGTTAGTTTCTCTTCCGAGCTTCAAAGTGTCCCTTGATATCAGATGTATTACTTTGAAGTTCATAGCACCATTCACATCTTTAACTATGTCATCAGCCTTCTTTTCATTTTAGCCCTCTGATTTGTTTACACCATCCTATTAAAAGTGCACTTCAGTTTCCAGCTCTTCATGAATACAGTTCCATGAGACATCACTGAGAACTTCTGCAAGTATAGCATCAACCTGTTCCTTGTATATGCAGAGAAGTATTAAGTTTGGCAAGACAAAAACACTAAGTTTTTATGATTGGTGGTAAATGTTTTATTTGTGTTTAATAAAACTTTTACAGTATTTGAGAGTCCTATCTCTTTGGTATGAAGTCTCTCCAGCACACATTAGGGTTTATTATTAAAGTTCAAAATCAAATCTGAAAATCTAAGGCATAAGGAGGAAGAGTAGACTGAAGGAGAGAAAGATGTAGAAAAAGAAACCATTGGAAGGGGAGTACAGAAGAGGAAAATAATACTATTATAAAAAGTTGCAAAAAAGGAAAGGCTCGCTTGAGAATTATGTCACTGAATGAGGAACAAACAGATTGAATGTAATTAATTTGTGTACAGAGCAAAACTGTGATTTTAAGTATGTTTTAGATATAAGATTATTTAATATAGTGCAAAAGAAGCAAGATGAAGTTGTTTGGGGAAAGACATTCAAATAGAACTTTGGTGAAGATTTATGCTCAGGGATAGCATACTTGACAAAAATTGAATTAAAATGATTGCTTGGATTGTAGTACAGCCTGTAAGATGTGTCAGATGTGATACAAAGGATGGGAAAAAGTGTGGATGGTGATTAGAACCTTAAGTGTCCACTCAAAATAAGAAAAGATAAATGTTATTTGGGGAAATAAAAAAAATGTTATACCAAACAAATAATGTCACATCAGTAATAGCGGATTTTAATTCTGATTTTTTAAAAAAGTAGGGAAAATAAGTATATTAACGGGTTGTACTTTGGAAAACTAACCACTTGGCCACCATGAAAAAAAAAATGAACCAAAGCAAATCGAATGTGGGGGGCTGCATCCCCGCACCCTTAACTAAATATACCATCTCTTAGATTGTACTATAGTGGGGAAAATGGCAAAGTTCACCATGGTGGCCAAGTGGTTAGTTTCCCGGAGTACAACTTTGGTGATCCGGGTTTTCATTAAAATATGTTTTGGATGAAGTAATCTTGTGAATATAATTTTCAGGTAAGTGAGAATTCAATAATATCAGGTAGACCCATATTAATGCATGTATAAAATTGATGAAAATGGAGGCTTACAAGAGGGGAAAATTAGGACTGAAATAGATCACGGTTTATTTTCAGGCGGCTTGTAAGAAATTAAAGAGGAGACATATTAAATATGATTTTCAGATCACTGTGCAATCAAAATCAGAAATTTAAAAAAGAGAGGACTACACAATAAAATGGAAAGGAAATTTAAGACTTGTAAAGCAGATAAAGCGACAAAACAGGATTGCTTAAGAAACAAATGAAACAGTTGCCACACGAGCATTGTTTAATAATTCAATTTTATAATACTTTAGAGCATTGGTGGGTTGTATTTAATGGAAAGTAGAAAAAAGAACATATAAAATTGGAGTGGGAAGAAAAGGAAATATACAGAGTTAATTATACAACATGAGGCATTAACTGGAAACATGGAAATGAAAGAATAGTGAAAGAAAAGGAAATTTTGCCTGAAAATATAAAAATGTGTTATGTTATATAAACAAAAAAAATTCTTACAGGGAAAGTATGAAGAGGTTTTACCTTTTTGACAAAAAAAAAAAGTTTAAAAACATGACAAGAATGAAATGTATAAAAACAAAACAAGGAGGGGAAGGTTATGTTATGAAAACTATGTTTGAAGTTGAAAGGAATATTATAGATTTTGATGACTGTAAAAGATAAAAGTGGAGTGTTAAAAAGGTAGAAAAAAAAGATTGAGCTAAATATCGTGAAGAATTGAAAGAAGTTAAGAAAATGAGTTCATCTGGTCTGGGTTAAAAATTTTGCAAAGACATAGAAAAAAATTATGATTATTAAGTGTATGGATTATTAGACAGAAAACGGCATTAACGTTAAGGGAGTATATGAGAGAATAACAAAATTTATGTATAACAAGGCAATAAAATTGACATTAAGAATCTGAGGCCTTTAATAGCAAATAATACATATAAATTTTATAAAAATTAAAAAAAAGGAATATGGTTTTGCAAGTGTTAGAAGGTATTTCTAGAACAGAGGGTAGATGTTCAAATACTGAAAATGGCATTGTAAACAGTATCAGGAATGAGGAAAGTAATAGCATGATGGCAATGTGTGATGCAGAGAAGTCATGTGACTGCATAAAGCATTACATAATGCTGGAAATGCTGTGGGCTTATCGATTGCATATACAGTTTGTAGAAATTATAAGATTTTCTATAACAAGTCATTTGTTTTGTCAGAGTAGAGATTAATAGATGGTTTAGTAATGAAATTCATATTAAAAGATATGTAAACCAATGATGTCACTTAACTGGAGCTACTTTTGATTTGGTTATATTTATTTATTGATTTTTGATTAAGATACTGAAAGCAAAGGATAAAAAAATTTCAAAAAGAAATTCCATTATATATAGCATATGCAGAATATATACTCATACCTGCAAAGGGGAAAGTATGAATAAGGGAAGCAGTTATTAATTGTATGAGTAAAAGATTATTAAAATTAATAAGAATAAATGCAAATGCTTTGGAGAAACTGTGAAAATTGCACAAATTTATTTTTCTCAAAACAAAGTTAGCGCTTTAGGGATGAAATATGAGAAGAATATAGTTATAGAACAATGGAAATAATTATTGAATGAAGTAAAAGATATCACACAAATATTTGGTGGTCATTTCATTTATAGGTTCATAGGATGATACTAGGATATTGGCCCAGAGGCCCTTATAAGCCTAGCCAAGAATTTCACTCATGTTCCCTCAAAGTCAGCATCTGTTTCCCCTGTGCAGCAGGGACACAGGTGGGATCCCAGGGGTGTATTTTCTGTTTCCCATCCAGTCATCCAGGTTCCTCTTAAAGAGGGCTAGAGAGGTACTCTGCTTGACATGGAGAGGAAGTCTATTTCACAGATGGGGGAATCTTTGAGACACAAATCTATCCCGCCAAGTTCTATTAATGTCACAGACCAGGCTTATGCCTTGCATGCAGGTTGCATGAGTGGAGTTTGTCTTATGGATATGCAGCTACTCCATCAAGGCTGGGTCTGAAATGGCCTTGTATGCCAGACACAGGTCACCTCTGAGCAGTCTGTATGAGGGCCATGTAAAAAGCCTTCCGTACAACGGAGGCAATGTGGTGGTCAAAAGTCATGCTGCTATCAACCTGGGTGCCCAAGTCCCTCACAATTGACTGCATGCTTTGTATGCTGTTATTAATGTCATAATTAGTGGGGATGACATTTTCGCCAAAGGGGATAATGATGCATTTCTTGGCATTCAGTTTGAGCCCATGCTTCTGGCACCAATCATTAGTTTGGGTAAGGTCCTCTTGGAGGATGTTCACATCACTAGGGGAATTTAAGACAGTACCCAGCTTGCAATCATATGCAAACTTGGTCAGCCACAGACCACTGGTTTTGACTTGCACCTTAGAAAAGTATATCCCAAACAGTAGAGGCCCTAAGACCAATCCTTGGGGTACACTGCTAGTTATGGTTCTACTATTAGAGTTGGCTTTCCCTACTTTGACTGAGTGGGTTCTATCAGTGAGCCATTTAGCTACCCATCAGGTAATATACGGGTTGATGCCTAGCTGGGAGAGTTTATCTATTATGCCTAAGTGGGAATAGTGTCAAAGGCTTTGGCTAGGTCAAGGTAGGAGGTGTGCACCGTCTTCCCCTCATCCATGTCTTTGGTGACTGTTTTGAAGAAGTTGGCCAAGTTTAACAGGCATGATCTCCCTTTGACAAAACCAAACTGTCTGGGGTCAAGTGTCTGGAGGTTGCCAATATCTTTGTTTATGAAGTCCATGTAATTGCATTCTATGGCCTTGCAGATCAGGCTAGTTAGGCTGATGGGCCTTTAATTGCCTGGGTCAGTGGACACTCCATCTTTGTGTAGATGGATGACAGTGACTGTCCTCCATTCAGCTGGGTTGAAGCCAGTGCTCAGACTTTGGTTGAATACGGTGTCTAATGGAGCTGAGAGCTCATGCCCGAGTTCATGTAGGATACAGCCATGGATGTTGTCGGGTCCCATGCAGACTGTATTTTTTGCCTTTGAGAGGGCATTAAGGACCTGCTCCCTGGTGATGAGAGGAGGGAGGCAGGTGCTAGGTATGTCCTGGTGTACTGATGGGGCGGATAGGGGGGTGAGGTTTTCACTGAACCTGTCTGCCACCAAGTTGGCTATATGTACGGCATTTGTGTATGTGGTGTTATTGACCACCAGTTCAGAGCAGAATTGTGTGTTGCTTTTGAGAATGCGGACAGAAGTGAAGAAGGTCTTGTAATTATCCTTGGTGGATGTGGCCAATTTGGACTCGAAGTTAACCTTACAGGATTTCACAGTGAACTTATTTGCTTGTTCAAAGGCCAGACTGCTTCCAACTTGACACCTGCTCCTTCTTGGCCTTGGCCAGCAATTTCTTCCTCCTATTATAGAGTTTATTGCTGCTGTCCACTAGACAGGTTTACTCTTCCTTGAGGAAGATGATTTGGTGCTGTCAGGTATTGCAGAGTCCATACAGCTATGTAAGTGCTCATATAGCTTTTTGGTGTAGGCCTGGACATTAGTGCTAGGCTGAGAAGCTGCTTATACCTGCTCTGAGTAGACTGTAGCCAGCTTTGGAAATGTTTTTTCATTTAACCCTGACAAGGGGGGGGGGGTCAGGGGAGATGGTGACTTCAAAAGTAATTGCTTTATGGTCGGATCTTACCAAGGAGGATGACACTGTAGGAGTGCTACAGTGGCTACTCATGCTGGTTAGGACCAGGTCCAGGATACTTTCACCTCTTGTAGGGGTGTCGACCAGCTAATGCAATGCATTGGCATTGATGAAGTCGAGGAATCTCTGGGCATTCATGTTTGGGCTAGAATAGGTCTTCCAACTCTATGGTTGTGTAGTTAAAGTCACCCAGGATCAGGGTAGAGTGTTGAATGTTGATGGATTCAAATAAGTCCAGATAGGCGGAGTGGGCATCCTGAGTCATGGTTAGGGGTCTGTACCTAACTATGATTTGAATAGGTGTTTTGTCAACAGTTAACTGCACTTGGAGTGTCTCCTGTGCGTCATACCATTTGACCAGCCTAGAGGTGTGTATGTCTTTGATACATATTGAAACTCTATCTCCTTTGGCTTTGTAGCCCTCCATGAAAGTATGGTAGGATGAGTAATCTTGGTTGGGGTGCTCTCCATAGCTCTGAACCAGCTTTCAGTGGCTGTACAAATGTCAGCATCATCCTCCAGGGCAAGGAATGCTTGCAATGAGTGCAGTTTCATGCTAAGACTCCTAGCATTCAGCAGCATGACCTTTAAATTTCATTTCTAAGAACTTTTCATGTTAGTAATTTTAAACTCATGACTTTGCCTAAAAAAGGCACTATAGGGAAGACAAGAACCTTTACCAGGAACCTAAAGCCCAGGAGAAACAGATGAAGGCCATCTCTGGCAAAGCATCGTGGTCTGTCAATCATGTCCTCCTAGGCTGTCAGGTACTGGATCCCCCTTGGAATGGCACCAGAAACTAAGACAATTGTTAAAGTCAATCATTTTCTGTTTGTACTGAGGTATCATTCTGGGGGATGGTAGGATGCTGCTTAAGGCTGGGGACATACCTGCCTGGGACACATATTCAGCGAGCTCAATCATGTCTCTCTTCATATAGTCCAGAGAGGTATGTCTCAAGTCATTCACGCCAACATGGACTATGAAAGAGTCATAACAGTACCTGTTAAAGAGACTTGAATGCATGCGTGATATGGCAGATTCTAGCATCTGACAAGCAACTTACCATGACTTTCTCCTTGTCTAGTCTGGTGAGGTGCACACCACCCATCATGCTCAGAGACTTCTATCTAGGCAAACCAGAACAACATTGCCTATCAGTTCCAGTCTGTTGAGGCCTAAAGCAAAGAATAACAGAACAATCAAAGCCCAAGTATTCATAAAGTGTTCTTTCCAGAAGTCCAGCTATGATAAATCAAGCAGATTTCTTCATCCACTGAAAGAAGGTGAGACAGTGAGGACACAAATGGTGAAAGGTTTTGATTGGATTGGTTAAGTAATAGGTATATGTGCCCAGCTGAGATCATACTTTGTGGAATCTGAGAGTGTGGTGTACCGGAGAAATCACAGACATTTCCGTCCTGTATCAGAATCGATATTGCTGCATACTTTCTGTGATACAGAAGCTAGATCTCACAGCAATCCAGACAATGTTCCTGTTGCAGAACGTGTCTTACCCTCTATTTCCATTCCTGATGATGTTCTTGATGTCCCCAAAGTTGAACATTCAGCAGAGACAGTCCTAGTTGCTAGACCTAGTTCTAATTTCTACGTCACGTTTTGGTCGTATTTTAAGACCTTGTTCTAATTTCTGTGTCACATTTTGGTCCTATTTAAAGACCTAGTGAGAAATACACAGCAACCTGGACATAATTAACTATATGAATTTAGTTCTGTATAATTACATGCCAAAGAATTATTTTGTATCAATTGCATGTCAATTAATGTTGTCAATAATGCAGGACTCATTTCTCACAGAGGGAGGACGTAGAATAGTGTGTGTGTCTTGTATCTTTAAGAAGTTTTTCAAGCGTAGCATGTGCATATAAATAGCACGTACATGCTAGCTCCAGTGCCATTTTGAGAGTGCAAGCCAGAGAGTGAGCATGTATGAGTGTGATACCTACTTTGTTTAAAAGTTTAAGTTACTTATCCTCAATCCTGAAGTGTTTGTACATAATGAAGCTGCTTGAATAGAATCCACAGATGTTTATCTGTTTTATTCTGACCAGACGAGCGACAGATATATCATCTTAAATTTTCTCACAGCCCCGATTAACAACATCTTTTAAACACTTAAACCCTCTTCCACATCGGTTGATGGACTATCCAGAGAATATTTACAAATCTATGCTGAAGGGGTGTGTGTGTGTGTGTGTGTGTGTGTGTGTGTGTGTGTGTGTGTGTGTGTGTGTGTGTGTGTGTGTGTGTGTGTGTGTGTGTGTGTGTGTGTGTGTGTGTGTGTGTGTGTGTGTGTGTGTGTGTGTGTGTGTGTGTGTGTGTGTGTGTGTGTGTGTGTGTGTGTGTGTGTGTGTGTGTGTGTGTGTGTGTGTGTGTGTCCATATCAGTTGATGGACTATCCAGAGAATATTTAAAAATCTATGCTGAAGCCATTCCCCATTCCATTTACGTGTGTGTGTGTGTGTGTGTTAATATAAATTAACATAGTTGTGGATTTGACCCTAGGATTGTTTAGAAAGAATACACAGTTACCCTATGATGTGGACCCTCACTAACCATACCCAATCTCTACACTGAGAAACCACAGATCAGAGTTTTGGACACTAGTTTCCCAGGCACTTCTCCTAACCTATTCTGAACTGCTTGTCCTACAATGCTATATTATGCATAGTAGCTATAATTATTACATTGACATATTATAGTTTCCAGGAGAAGTCAGTTATAGCTTCAGTGCTACAACACACCTGCTTTATTTAGTACTGCCACCATAGAGAACAAGCCTGAAAAACTTCAGTTTCTATGTATGACTTTCTCTTTATAAGTCTGTACTTTGTCTTTCCATGGTTACTTTTACACATTCTTAAGAAGTCATTTTCACTTTTACACATTGCCCACATTTTCCCTTTGCTGTTCACAGACCTCTATGTAAGTACTGTTCTCCAAAGCAGCTAAATACTACCTTCTTAATGTCACACTGATCTGCTGTGTCTCCACATTGGTGTTGTCATTTACGTGTGTATTCTTCTCATTGCCATATATTTATACTGGGTTATTCATATGCAAAATATAAGGGCTAGAAACTACTATGTGAATGTAAGGCTAGGGTTCTTAAGATCTTCACAGATCAAAAGATCAACAGCCTAGTAAGTAGTTATGAACTTATAAGAGTTCACCATGGAAGACTGCTGGGTCATTTATCATTCCAAAGGTTGGCAGACTGCATCCTAGAGGAAGCTTGGGATTATACACTTGCTTACTTGAATTATGCTGCCAAGTACAGCCAGTCTTGGCAAGAAGATGTACAACACAATAACCTGGAAGGGGGTATTAGGTAGACTTAAAAAATGTAGGTTTAACTATTAAAAACAATAAGTGTCAAGTGGGAAAGACAGATATGTTTTATATTGGTCAAAGACTGATGGTGGTATGCAACACCAGGGTGCAGAAAGGTGGAGGCCATTCAGGCATGGACTATCCCTGCTATGTTGTTTGCTAACTTAGTTATAATATATTAATTCTATTTCTGTATTAGAACCTGGGACATTTGGGTTGCTGTGCTGGGGAAAAATCCCTACCTTAAAA
The DNA here is from genome assembly GCF_019279795.1 of Protopterus annectens. Taxonomy (NCBI): domain Eukaryota; kingdom Metazoa; phylum Chordata; order Ceratodontiformes; family Protopteridae; genus Protopterus; species Protopterus annectens. The sequence goes on from NC_056739.1 coordinate 320,224,173, forward strand.
TTAGTTCACTCACCATAAATTATATAGTGCAGACTTATAAAGAGAAAGTCCTACATAAAAAAAAAAGTTTTTCATACTAAGTTAAATGTTAATATCATATTTTGTGCGTGCTTTTTACTATTGTATTTCCACCTGTGTACTATGATGTGAAGTTGTTTAATCTCGCCGCTCATTCTTCACTGATGGGTTTGGAGTCGATCCTCTGCTCTGACACGGCCGTTTAGCAATGCTCAAAGATTACCAGTAGCTCAAGACTAAGCCCCTTATCTCATGATGCACTGCTGGAATTACCCCAGATCTAGTTTGCCACGGCACTGATCTCTTGGTTTCCAGCGTTGCTCGAGACTTTTTGTGGGATAGTCTGCATATTTGCAAGTTTTCTTTATTTTTCATATATATATATATATATATATATATATATATATATATATATATATTCTTAGATATTTTACTGAAAACAAACCCAGATAGAGATGTAAAGAAGGTGCTGATCCAAATATGGTGATGGCAATCCAATAAAATAATCCAATTCAACGAAAAACCAAGAACAGCTTTATTTACAAACATAAGCGCTTTCACGGAGATGTGTTCCGCTTCTTCAGACGTACTACTAAACACTCATACATTTTCTCTTATATAGTACCACACAATTAATTAATCATTCAATAATTCAATAATTAACCCTCGTAAATGCAAAATTACAAAATTGTAAAACAGGGTTGGTAAAAACAATACCAATGCATAGTGTAAAAAAGAGAAGAACGCTTCCCAGTACATATACACATAAATATGAATATAGATAGTGAATCTTCGGTGATTACCATATAGAAAAAAGTATAAATAAAATATTATATTATAATATTATAAAACACAAAATACAAAACAGGCAAGATAAAGGGAACAAAGTATAATACATATGACTAAAGTGTGATTTATGAAAATATGTATATAACCTAAAAATATATGTATTAGATTTACTACTTAAGAGACCTTGCTTTAAGCATGGGCTTAAGAGAAACAGTCTCATTAAGCCCACTATCCTTGTGTGCAGCAAGTCTGAGAATCCACCTAACTTCAGCCTGTTCAGTCAGGTTAATGATGTCACCTAACCTAATATTGGTATTCTGTACATGTAACACTTGAAATTTAAAAACATGTTCCTTGCCCTTATGAAGAGTGTGTTTGGCTAGGGCAATAAATGTGGTCCCTTATGCGCTCTCTAAGTGTTCTATTCGTTTTGCCCACATATAAACAAAAACATGTTTCACAGTGGGCCACATACACTACATTTTAGTATTACAGTTAGATTGGCACCTAATTTCCCATAACCTACCAGTATCAGGTATTCTTCGATAGATTTAGACTGTTGTTTAAAACGTTCCCCTTTCCCTTTTATAGCTTTTGCTTCTAGCCACGTTATTTGTGACTTTTTTGCTTCTTGGCCCTTGGCCTGTAGTAGTGTAGACTAGTTTAGGAGTTTATATTAAAATTCTATATTGTATTTTATATAGATCTAGAGTGGTCCCTTTGGGCTTTTGTTTGTGATAGTGTGTTTTTTGATCATAACACTTGTTGATAGTTCTTCATAGTTGATCGTTTTTCTATATATATATTATGTCTGAAGATAAAGAAAAACACCCGATGTCTGGCTTTAAAAAATGTCCAGACTGCGGACAAAAAATGTCTGTGACAGATGCACATGTTCAGTGCGTTTATTGTTTGCATGAGGTGCACCTTCAGGAGTCCTGCAGTATCTGCCACTCCTTTTCTATTAGGGTGCTGGCTTAGAGGAAGATGAAACTTATAGATCGAGATCTCCTTAAGCACCCCTTTGTAGAATCTTTGTCTGACCAGGATGGGGCCAGAAAATCTTCCTGAGTCTAAGGCAAAAAAAAAAAACAAAATAAAAAAAGTGGAATATACTGTGACTTCGGCTCCACAGCCTTTGGAGCAAATAGTCTGTTTTTTTCAAAACCAGGACTCTGGCTTGGAACCGGTCTTCAAGACTCCCTCTTCTCCACTTCTCCAGTCGGCACCATCGGTGATTTCTTCCAGGTCCTCTGTTAGCCTTTCGGATTCGGATATGGATTGACTGGTACAGAAGCTGTTAATGGCACCAGGCCTAGCTAAATTGCTGTCGGTTCTGACCCGGGCATCGGAACAGAAGACCATACTTCCTGAATTGATGCCTCCTCATCCGAGCCGTACCGGTCCTTTGGAGCCAGAGGAGGCCGACTTGATGATTGTAGAACCCTTGGAACTGACAGCTGTTCCAGTGTCATCGCCTCCATCTGCTCGGACGTCCTCGGTACCAACCGGGGACTCTAGAAGCCGACACTCCCCTGTCGGATCCAGGGAGGATAGTCGCACTGACTTGTCGGTGCTGACTCTTCCTCTCAGGGCTCCGGCTCAGGTGAGCTCGGCTCCTACCTCAGGCTCGGAGCCCACGGCGTCGGTGCAAGAAGGAATCACGGTCCTTTCGGGTCCGTCAACTCCTTCTCATCGGAGCCGTGATGCTTTTGAAGCCATGAGGTGAGTGTTGTCTCCAAAGACTTCCTCATCACCAGGTTTGGCCTCTTCTTCCATTAAAGTGCTTGTGTCCACTTCTGCTACCATTGGTCACCCCAAGTGTAGAGACCCAGAGCCTCAGGTAGCTTCACTGGGTGCTCCCTGCTCTTCTGAGACTTCCCCAGAAGTTCCCACTGAGGAGGTCCCCAAAAAGAGACTGCAAGAGGAGGCACTTCGACTCCCCACAGGAGTCCTTGACATCTTACACAGACTTGGATGAGTCAGAAGGGTCCCCTCAATCCCCCTCTGAGGACATCTCCTTTGTGGCGATACTTGAGATACTTAGGCAGAGGGGTTATTGGCAGTCCAAAAGCCCTACTGAGGATAAGTCAGTTCTTCTGAAGGCTTTCGGGTCTCAACTTTCCACCTCCTGGGTGTCTCCACCCTACGATGAACATCTGCAATTGGTCTCTCATAGGACGTGGTAGTCACTGGAGTCCATGGAGCCTGTCCCTCGAAGGCCTAATAAGTTTATTTCTGCCCCCGTGGATAAATCCTTTCTGTCTAAAGGAGTTCCTGTTGATACCATGGTGGTGGCAGCAGCCACCAAGGAGGAATTGTCTGAAACTTCCACGTCTATCCATCCTCCTAACAGAGAGTCCAGGATCATGGATAGATATGGGAAACATATGTTCAGTTCAGCAACTTTCACTCTTCGATCACTGAACTATCTGACCCATTTCACCAGACTGCAAAGAGATCTCCTTAAGGAGCTGGGAGATTCTCTTCAGGGTACTGTAGCTGCAGGCGTTTCTGACAAAGTTTCTGCCCAGTGCTACCCTTAATTCCACTGTGAACTCATCCATGCTTCTCATATCATATGCAGCTGATGGTTCGACTAGGGCTGCAGGTACAGGGATTGCTCTTTGCAGGCATGTCTGGATGCGCCTGTGTTCCTTTGCGGAGCCTTTCAAGTCTTCATTTGTAAACACCCTGTTTGACGGCTCATCCTTGTTTGGGCCAAAGGTAAAGGAAACATTGACCAGGTGTGAACAGGAGGAAATTCTCTGTCTGCCATCGGAGACCGTTTTTCCACCCCTACTCGGCCTTATCCCAAACACCAAAGGGGAGGGAATATGTGATTCCGGAAAGCCCAAGGAGCCTTTCAGAACACACATGGAGAACCCCCCTCCAGGGGCAGAGGAGGGGGTAATAATGTAAGACACCACCCTCGTGGCAGAGGGGGTCCGCAACACCAGGGTGACAGAGATCACTTCTCTGGCCAACCCTACCAGCGCTCCTGAGAGGAGGCCCGACTGTCCTGCTCTGGAGGTGGTCAAGGGTCACTTATCTTTGCACCCAGACGCCTGGCTGGACATTACAAATGACAGATGGGTACAAAGCATCATTTCCATAGGGTATTTCATACCGTTCTCCGCTCCACCCATTCCCATCAAGAGAATCCCAGACGTTCCACCCAGTTACAGGGAAACAAGCAACCACAGAGGTCTTTTTGGTTCCAAAGAAAACAGAGGACTGGAGACCCATTTTGGACCTCAGCAGATTGAACCAATTTGTGAAAAAAGAGAAGTTTCAAATGGTCACGCTTCAGTCCATACTTTCCTTTTTAGGGAAGGACAATTGGATGTGCTCGATCGATCTCAAGGATGCATACTACCACATAAAAATGGCCAGACCATACAGAGATCATCTGCGTTTCTGGCTGGGAGACAGTCACTACCAGTTTCGAGCCCTGCCCTTTGGTCTCACTACAGTCCCCAGAGTGTTTACCAAATGTATGACAGTGGTCACGGCTCACCTGAGGCGTCTAGGATTCCAGGTGTTTCCGTACCTAGACATTTGGCTCCTTTTCTCCACCACCAGGCATCAACTGATTCAGGCAACAGAATCCACTCTGACACTCTACAACCACTTAGGCATTACGGTTAACTTCGGAAAGTCTGCCTTGTCGCCATCGCAGCATATCGTCTTTATAGTGGCAGAGTTAGACACTTCAACCACCACTCTTCGCCTTCCAGTCGAAAGGGTATCAATTCTTCACCAACACATCACTTCATGGGTGTCAAAGAACAGAGCTCCAGCCGCAGAGGTCTTGAAAGTACTAGGTTTGATGGCAGCAGCAATTTTAGCCATTCCATTGGTGAGGATGCATATGCAGATTCTTCAATGGCTCTTGTTCATGGTCTTACCAGGAATTGCCAATGAACCATATGATTCTGATTACAAACTCTTGCAAGAGGGGTCTTCAGTGGTGGTTGATGTCTCTACATGTCACAATAGGACGCCCCTTTGTACTCCCCCCCCCCCCCAGTAGCCACTGTGACCACAGACACTTCCCTGATAGGGTGGGGGGGCATTTTCAGGGAAAGACTGCCCAAGGCACATGGACCATCAAGAGTCACATTTGCATATCAATGCTCTAGAGATGAGAGCAGTACTTCTGGCAATGCAGTACTTTCAGGACTCTCTTCCTCTAGGGACAATTGCCATACAGACAGACAACATGTCAGTGGTCTGGCATTTGAACAAACAGGGTGGGACCAAGTCTTACCCCCTTTGATGAGAAGCCCTCAGAGTTTGGCAGTGGGCTGTGTCATCCCAGCACTTTCTGTTGGCAATGCACATCCCAGGGAGATCCAACGTGATAGCGGACAAGCTGAGCAGGGCAATTTTGTTGCCACATGAGTGGTCCCTCAAACAGGAGATTGTGGACAGGATTTTCCACAAATGGGGCCAGCCTTGCTGTGATCTTTTTGCCAGCCACATCAACACCAAATGCAGAAGCTACTTTGCCTTGATACCCCTCCAGGAGAACCCCCAAGGGATGCACTCGTACACGATTTGCCCCCGGGTCTCCTCTATGCATTTCCCCCAATTCCGCTGATACCCAGATTTTTAAAGAAAGCAAAGTCACTGGGAAGGAAAATCATTCTTATAGCCCCTCATTGGCCTCGGCAGATTTGGTTTCCATTTCTTTACCATCATCTCTTGGAGGATCCATGGATCCTGGACCCAGTTCCAGACCTTCTGACACACCCATCAGGGGACCTACATCCTTCCTTGCAGTCACTGAAGCTAACCGCTTGGCTGCTCCAGTTCCCCATATAGCCAGGCTTCATAATCTTTCATATGACACAAGTCAAATTTTGTTGGCCTCCCACAAACCTTCCACCAGAAAATTGTATCGTAGTAAGTGGAAGAGATTTTTCATTTGGGCTTCTAACAAGAACCTTGATCCTTACCAAGCTCCACTGTCATCCATACTAGAATTCTTGACTGAGATTTTTCACAAAGAAGCGGCAGCTGCTACCGTTAGGATCCAGTTAGCAGCTATATAGAATTCTCATCTAGGTATTGATGAACTAAATATTATGCAACACCAGTTATCCAAGGCCTTCCTTAAAGGCACCTTTCACATGAGACCTCCAGTGAAGACTCCTTATTCTCCCTGAAGCTTGAATTTCATGCTATCCCGTATTATTCTTCCTCCCTTTGAACCAGCATCATTTAGTGAGCTCAAGTTTCTGTCATGGAAAACTATTTTTTAGTGGCCATTACTTCTGCCCCCATAGTGTCAGAGCTTCAGGCATTACCTATCAAGACTCCCATATGATTTTTCATCCTGACAGAGTATCCCTTAGCACTAACCCTTCTTTTTTGCCTAAAGTATGTTCTGAGACAAACATCAATCAAGTTATTGAGTTGCCCGTTTTTTTCCCTAACCATACCAACAAATTAGAATACATGCTGCACAAACTTGATGTTCACAGACAGCTTAGATATTATCTGGACAGAACAAAAGACTTCAGAAAGTCAGACCAGCTTTTTGTTTCATTATCTGAAGCCAGAAAAGGTAGACCAGTGGCTAAAACAACCCTTTCTAAGTGGCTTTCAGATTGTATCACCTACACTTACTCATCTGCTAATAGGTCTTTGTTGCATAAAGTGAAAGTGCATTCAACCAGAGCAGTCTCTACTTCATCTGCCTTTCAAACCAAGTTACCCCTTGATAATATCTGTGCTGCAGCCACTTGGTCTAAGCCTCACACTTTTATCACTCATTACAAAGTGGATAAGGCCTCCAGGGACAGGGCTTCCTTTGGTTCTACGGTCCTGAAAAATGTACTCCCATGAGCCACCCAGGTTTTAGGGTGTTAGGGACGCTACCCATCAGTGAAGAATGAACGGCGAGATTGAACAACTTCACATAAAGAAGTTATGCACTCACCATAATGTTCCATGTGAGTTGTTCTATCTCGCCTTCATTCTCACGTCCCTCCCTCCTTCCCCCACCTGGCTGACAGCTGACCTGGAGACTGACTTCATCCTGGTTATTCAAGGTTTCTTCCTGTCTGGGGAGATTAGTCCTATTACTAGGATATGGTATACGCAGCAAACAAGATCTGAGGTAATTCCAGCAGTGCATCATGGGATAAGGGGCTTGGTCTTGAGCTACTGGTAATCTTTGAACTTTGCTAAATGGCCGTGTCGGAGCTCAGGATCGGCTCTGAACCCATCAGTGAAGAATGAGGGCGAGATAGAACAACTCACATGGAACGTTATGGTGAGTACATAACTTTTTTTTTTTTACTGTCTTATTATATAATACCTGTATCTCTTTGTATAACTGACTCAGTTTATAATACTGTATACTATGAGCATTGGAGCTTTTCTCCCCGGGTCTCCACTGGAAAAGGTCTTCTTGCCCAGTGAACATTACCCGGTAAACAAATGTAAATAAATAATATAGTGTATCCATGAGGTGTAGAATTGTTGCAGCCAGTCATAGTCCTGCATTTATGCATTGGCTTACCTAAATATTTTATTTTACTTACCTAAAAAAAGTTGGATTAAGGAACAAAAATAATACCAAGAAGAATTACTGGGTATATATATATATATATATATATATATATATATATATATATATACATATAGGAAGGCAAATTTGTTGATGCAGCATTCTAATCCTTTTGCATTGATAGCCAATCTGAGTTTGCTTTTATGGCAACATTTCAAGGTGGCAAGGTTTAGAAAAAAAACTCAGAACTGTCTGGCAATGATCTGCAGAAGACTGAATGTCAGTAAAGAGCAGAACATGACAGTTTTTGAAAAACACTGCAAATTGAGCCCCTTCCAGATCCACTCTTGGTGGTGAATGCAATGTGATTATCCCCCCATATCAATCCATATCTCCTTAACAGGGTTCCTTTCAGATGAAGAAACAAACTGTACAAATGCAGCAGCTAAAGATAGTGTGCTTTTTCCAGAGCAGTCTGTATTTGCTAACACACATCAAGACCATGATATTTACTTCACTTTTCAACAAATGTGCTCTCAAATGTTTTGGAATGATTCTCTTATTCTGAAATTCATAGAGCAGATTTTTTTTTAGATAAAAATCACAGATTTTAAGCAATCAAAACATAGCAGGTGTGGTGCCAATATTACTGAAAAGCAAGACAAAATGGAACAAATAAAACTAGTACAATCACTGGCATAATTGAGATTATGTCACACTTTGGTTTAGCCTTTAAATATATCCGGGATGGAAGATAAAGTAGTGTTTAGACAAGCAGGCAAATCCAGTCACCATGTACAAATCTAGAGGAGGCTGGCAGCTTGAATACAACTGATTATGGAGGGGCTATCGTATCCAAATCATTAGGATTTGAAACATCCCAAAACCCTTGGACTTTTTTGAATTCAGTAAATCTTTACTTTCTCCGTTGTTTACCTCAGCAAAAATTATCTTTGCACAGTTTTAAGAATGAACTCTTACTCCTTATCTGCACTAGAAGATAGGTAATCCATCACAATAAATATGACTTTAAACTGGCTTAGGGTTGTTGTTGGGTCTTTGGGCTTTTCCCAGTTAGGGGTCACCACAGCAGAACTCCGGTCCGCTAATGATCGGCAGTAGATTTTTACGTGTCGAGTTGCCGGCCCTGACGCAAAACCTTCAACAAAGGTACGCCCATTCACACATGTCTCCACACAGAAGACGCTCTACCGGAGAATCGAACAGGACAACGTCTTACTGTGAGGTGACAACGCTACCGCAGCACCACCACCTTAAACTGGCTTAGGGTATGGTTTACAAATTACTATTTTGGGCTGACAGTATTTATCTGTTTATTGACAAAGTAAGACATCTGGTCCAGAGATCATTTTCAGCCACAAGCCAGGCAAGAAGCATCAGATAGATAGATAATTATCAGTGCATGAAAATATATTACAAAAAAGTGATACACTTGAATGTTAAATAATATCCCAATCCATGATACTTATATGACTAATATCAAGGGCAGATTCTGACCTCATTCTATCACATCTGACCACGTTTGCCAACATACTCAAAATAAACCACTACAGATATTTTTTTTCAAGACCATGAAATCATAATCAGGAACCTATTCTTGTAAAAATGTTAAAAGGCAGCGACCCAAAATGAATAAACCAGCTATTTCAAGCTGTACGTAATTGTGTTTTACTACCTTTGCCGCCACTCTGGATGTTGTGAGGAAATACCAAAGTTTATTCTACTGTGGTACTTAAATCAATACCTTGGCTTTTCTGTAGGAATTATTCTGATAGTTTCTCATATGTAACCAAAAGGCGTCCTGAAATCCATGGAAATGAAGAGGCAATATCTGGCTGGTAGAACTAATCCAGTGGATCTCAAGGGAAATGACCCAACACGTTTGGTGTATTTAATCTGACTAGCTAATAAATGTGTTCTATAGTATGTCTATTTTGCTTAATACAACACTATCTGTAAGATATATTTAACTTTTTCTGAGCAAAGGAGATACTGTCCAAGGTATAGGTGTGTTTATTACAGGTCAGCCATCAGCCACTCCAAGAATTTATTTTGTTCTTTGCAGCATTTCCATTTACAAAACCCAAACTCTGTGACAGCCTGTAATTGCTACGATCACGTTGATGAGAATATTTTTTTCTGGAAAGAAGGTGGCCTGGATACATATAAGAACCACCATCTTTACAGAGAACAGTAAGAATAACCACATACTTCATACTGAATTCAACTGTTTGTGATTAATTAGGAAATAAGAACAGTGACACTTCAGCACAGAATGGAACATGTTAACAAGGTCATTGGCATAGCACAGTACAGTAAACAGGTCATTAAACAGAATTATAAGACTATACAAAGTCCTTTATACAGGCAGAAGGAAAATAAACTGTAGCACAACTAGGTGACAAAAGTGACATACAGAGCTTTATGCCAGCATGCAACGCAGGCACACCAATAAAGCAATAGGAGATGCCTGCCATCCAATTCTGTTGATAACAACAAACGAGATTTTCTAGTGCTGACAAGTGATAATCTGTTACAGCAGAACATTAATCAAAAGTGAGGACACACAGGTTTCACTACATGGCAAACAACATACCATAGTTCAAAGGATGCAGGGCTGGCCTTTGGTCAAATAGTGCCCTAGGCAAAAGGTCTCCACAGTGCTGCCCAACAGCACTCGGTGCCCACATCCTGGCATACCTACACCAACCAGATTACTGGAAAAGTGCCTCTGCTAGAGTGGCGCCCTAGGCGGCCGTTTAGTTGGTCTATGCCTAAGGCCAGCTTTGAAAGGAGGGACCTAAAACCCTTTAAAAAGTAGGCTATTTTTTTTTCTTGCAACAGATCTCATTATGCATCCTGGATGCATTTCCTTGGATTTGAAATACCCGCTGTCAAAGAAGAAGAAACAGAATGCAGCAGAACTGGCTTGCCAAAGCAGAGTGTCCAAACAAGTTTTCTTCTTCAGCAAAAACTGCATTTTAAGGCAACTTTTCAAAGTCACTGAAAAGTTCAACTAACAGCCATACAAAAATGTGTTAGGCAAGCTCATCAAAGTCTAGTCCAAGGACATATAAGAAATAATAGTGCAAGTTTTACTCCCTTTCAAGAGTTCCTTATGTGCCCCATTGTTCATTTGCTGATCTTACAGTGAAATGAAACAAAACAACAGGAATCATGCCTCAGGCCTCTGAGATTGCAACTACTAGTTTTAACTCCTTCACCCTATTCCTCTGTAGTTGGCAGTAATGTCCTGATGCACTTCAGCAGAATGAGCATAGCTGCTTCCTACACGACAGAAGTTTTGATAAATTTTAGCCTCATAAAATATTAAATTACCTTGTTTGTTAAGCTTGAATTAACTTCTGCTCCTCCTTTCTCCCTTTCCACTTTACTTAAAAAAAAAACATTTCTAGAATCTCCCTGTGTTCTGACTGAGTGTGATTCTCAGCTGATAAGTACATTTTTGGCACTTTTTAACTGTTCAGAGTTGAATAAAACAATAATTGAATTCAGTTCAGAATACATTTTGAATAAATTGCATTTATTTAAACTGTATTTGCTTTAATACTGTCACACACTGAAGTGTGCTAGCTTGCACTGCACTTGAATTGTTTTTAGTGCTGTTTTAGCTGCTTTTCTGTATAAAAAAATACACTTAAGCCTGTTTCCTACCTTTCCAGTAACTAGTGTAGCCCAGATACAGATTTGCTGCATCCAGGACTATATGTAAACGTCTGAGCCCCCCAAGCCTTTCTGTGTTGGAGGGAAGCCTTCTAGCTTAGCAGTGGGAGTTGTAAGCACTAGGTAGCCTATCTACCACAAGAGGAGTGGTTTATGGCTCAGAAATTGTAGTTTATTGGCCGTTTAGGCAGTTTTTCCATCTCTTTCAACAAATGGTTTTAAAGCATGCATTTGCACTTGTTTCTCACCTTTCCTGTAACTAGTCTAGTCCAGATACAGATTTGCTGCATCCAGGACTGTTTGTAAGCTTCTGAGCCCCCTAAGTCTTTCTGGGTTGGAGGGAAGTCTTCTAGGTTATCAGTGGGAGTGGTAAGCACTAGGTAGCATATCTACCACATAAAGAGTGGTTTCTGGCTCAGAAATTGTAGTTATTGGCCATTTGGGCAGTTTTTCCATCTCTCTCGCTCAACTTCCTTGATTTAAAAGCCCCCCCCCTTCCTGTAACTAGTCTAGTCCAGATACAGATTTGCTGTATCCAGGACTGTTTGTAAGCTCCTGAGCCCCCCCCAAAGCCTTTGTGTGTTGGAGGGAAGCCTTCTAGCAGTGGGAGTGGTAAGCACTAGGTAACCTACCTACCACATAAGGAGTGGTTCTGGCCCAGAAACTGTAGTTATTGGCCGTTTAGTCAGTTTTTCCATCTCTCTCAACTTTCTGATTTAAAGCCCGCATTTGCACTTGTTTCTTTCCTTTAACTAGTCTAGTCCAGATACAGATTCTTAGTTTTAGCACTTGAATTTGCTTATTCGTGCTCAGCAACTGTTCAGAACTTGTAAGCACTAAATAACCTACTAATTACTACAGCACTCAACCTTCCTCATTACCTAAAGGAAAACAGTTTTTGTACTTACTTTCCTCACTTGCTTAGAGAAAAACTGCTCTTGTACTCACTTTCCTCACCTATCTAGAGGAAAATAGTTTTTTATTCAGGCACGTCCAAGGGTCAGCTCCCAGTGTTCTCTCCTGTCTATCTGATGAATATGGGCATCTTGGGGCAATGTAGCAATTGCCTCATGTACACAGACAACCCTCTCCTCCTACCACCCAACACTACAACCTGTGAGAGATGGACTTATCTAGCAAAACTGGAGGTATAGCTCTCTCCAACCAAGACTGAACTTGACAGTCAAGAGGATAAGGCAAACACTTGCACCACACCACACTCATCACATAGTCCCACTACCCACCAAAATACACACATAGAAACACAAAAACATTCGCAGAGGCTCTCAATAATCTGCTCAAGCAACAGAGACCGCCAAAGCAGAAACGCAAGCAACCTCCACCCCCCCCAACACAACCCAAATGACACATAGCCCGCAGACTCAGTATGTCACTCAACCACAGCCCATAAGGCATAACAACGTACCCAACACTCTAGTCATAGGTGACTCTATAGTCAGGCACACTGATGTCCCACTCATCAGGCTAAACAAGGAGAAGGTTACTGTTAGCTGTCTGTCAGGTGCCAGGATCCGCCACATAACCCACGCACTCAGGTCACTCCAAAACAAGTACAAATATAACTCTGTCATTGTCCATGTTGGTGGGAACGACCTGAGATGTACCTCCCAGGACTACATGAAAAGAGACATAGAAGAGCTCTCCGATCTTGTAGCCCAGGCAGGTATAACCCTAGCCCTGAGTAGCATTCTGCCATCACCCAGAATGATACTGCAGGACACGGACAAAATGAACGACTTCAACAATTGGCTAAGCTTCTGGTGTCATTCTAAGGGGATCCAGTATCTGTCTGCCTAGGATGACATGGTCGACAGACCACGATGCTTTGCCACAGATGGCCTGCACCTGTCGCCCCTGGGATTCTGGATACTGGCTAAGGATCTTGCCACCCCTATAGTGCCTTTTTTAGGCAAGGTTCAAATGACAAATTCACCACCATAACAGGAACAGGCAAGTAAAAACTGAGGGTAATGCTACTTAGTGCTAGAAGTCTAAATCTCAAAATGCACTCACTCGAGGCACTCCTTAAAATGGAGATCAATATCTGTGCAGTGACTGAGACCTGGTTCAAGGCTCCAGAGAGTACCCCTACACCACCAGGCTATAACTCATACCACACCTTTCGGCCATGTAACCTGGACCGGAGCACATAAGGCAGAGGTATGTCCATATTCATTAAGGATATCCACACCTCCAGGCTAGTTGCAAAGCATAATGCATCCGAGGTTATCCAAGTGCAACTAACTCTGGGCAAAACTGCAATCCAAATTGTAGCTTGCTACATATGCCCCACTATGCTCCAGGATTCCCACTCCGCTTTTCTTGATATACTGAAAAATATTAGGGTTCAACCAAACACCCTAATAATGGGCGATTTCAACTACCCCACCATTAACTGGGAAAATTACTCACGTATCAACTCCTTTGCTCGACGCTTTCTGGAATTCATAAATTCCAGTACCCTGGATCAACTTATCCACACTCCCCACCAGGGGCAACAATATCCTAGACCTAGTCATTACCAACATGAGTGACCAGTGTTCCACACCTGAAGTCAACTTCTCGTTGGTCCAACTTGACCATAAGCTAATCCCCCTAGATATCCACATTCTGCCCCCACCCTCCATTAAGGAAACCATGGTAAAGAATTTCTCCAAAGCCAATTTCGTGCTTCTTACGAAAGAAGTGGAGAACTTCATGACACCCATGCAGATGGACAATACGGTTATGACTGCTGAATCCTACACAAATGCACTCTATAAGCACTTACACAAGTGCATGGATTGTGCTATCCCAAACACAACCAAGACACTATCCTCCAAAAAAAGGAAGCCAATCTGGTGGTCCCTGCCATAAACAAACTGTACAACAGAAGGAATAAACTGATGCAAAGGAGAGTAAAATCCCATGAGTGGAGGAGCTGCCTGGCAGCTCCAGTAAGAAGCTGAGATCCCTTATAAGATCCTCCAAAGCTAGCTATGAAAACAAAATCACCACTGATTCTAAGGACAACCACAAAACATTCTATAGCTATGCCAAGAATCTCAATGGCAACACCCAGATCTGCTCTGAGTTACAGCACAATGGCATGAAAATTACAGGACCAACTGATATTGCTAACATCCTGGCAGATAGGTTCAGTGCTAACTTTACCCCCCCCCCTCTCACCCCCTAAAGGGCCCATATCTATACAGGAAGAATTCAGAGTCCCTGTAATCACAACTACGCAGGTAAAAGCTGCACTCTCTAAAGCAAAAAACACAGCATCCATGGGACCGAACATCCTAGGCTGCATTTTACACGAACTTCAGAATGAACTGGCTCCCCACCTAAGCACCATGTTCAATCATAGCCTCACATCAGGCTTTGTGCCCACTGAATGGCCACAGCAAAAGTTATCCCACTCCACAAAGGGGGAGCCACCACTGATCCCGGGAACTATCACCTGATGAGCCTGGTCTGGAAGGCCATGGAAAGTATCATCATGGAACTCATAAACAAAGACATGGGTAACCTCCAAACTCTGGACCCCACCCAGTTTGGCTTTGTGAAAGGCAGATCATGCCTCCTGAACCAGATCAACTTTTTTGAGGCAGTATCCAAAGCCATAGATGAGGGTAAGGTGGTTCACACAACCTACCTTGTCCTCACCAAGGCTTTCAACACCATCCCCCATTCTGTAATTATGGCTAAACTGACTAAACTAGGTATACATCCCTACGTCACAAGATGGGTTGTCAAATGGCTCACTGACAGAACCCACACTGTAAAAGTTGCAGACTCCAAATCTGATTTCAAACCAGTGACAAGTGGAGTACCACAGGGTTCAGTCCTGGGACCTCTCCTGTTTGGTACCTACTTCTCTGAAGTACAGGCTAACACAGAAGGCCTCTGGCTAATGAAGTTCACAGATGGCTGCAAACTAGGAGCCATAGTCGAGCCCCCAAATGATGTGGACATCCTACAGAAGGGCCTCACTGAGACAGATGCCTAGTGTCAGAGCCATGACCTCAAGCTCAATGCCAAAAAGTGCATTGTCATCCCCTTTGGTAAAAACTTTGTACCCATGAACTACCAGATAGGCAGCAGTCTACTTAACACCGAATGTGTGATGAGACCTTGGGACCCAGGTGGACAGTAGTCTCTCCTTTGATAATCACATTGCAACAGTAGTCAGGAAGTCCTTCTACATGGCACACCATCACAAAAGGGTTCTCATCCAGGAAAAAAGAGGTCATTGTTCCCCTCTACTCGACACTCATTAGACCCATTATAGAGTACAACGCCCCTTTTGGAATGTACCTCAAAAGACACCTGCAGCAGCTGGAAAGGTCACAGAAGTACCTCACAAAGAGGATTACTGACTTCAAACAGATGCTATACACTGACCGTCTCAAACAACTCCAGCTTTAGTCCATAGCATATCGCCTACTCCAAGGTGATCTCTGCCTAACATATAAATCTATGTCAAACCCAGAGCTGTTGGACATGCTACACCTAAAGAAATGCAGTAACAAAAAGGCACAGCACAACCATTCATGTAAAACAAGGTTTATTACTTCAAGCTTTCAAGTTGAAACTCTTTTTCAAGAATGAATCAGTACATTAAAACCACAGAATAAATAAAGAACACCAGCCAATCACATAATATATCTCATAAACCCATTATATAATTATTCAATTTACATAATTAATAAAGAAATCCCAATCTGCATGCACTAGGGACCTAAACCTTGTCACCACAATAAACAGGACATGCTGGAGGGATAGATTCCTGCCCCAGAGATTTCCCATACTCTGGAACAAGCTACCCATCTATGTCAAGCAAAGTTCCTCATTGGCACTCTTCAAAATCTTGATGAGTGGATGGGAAATAGGAAATACACCCCGGGGATCACTTCTGTGGCACTGCTCGACAGTGGCACAGGAAAATAACTTTCTTGAGTGGAATAAGCCAGGGAACCTTGTTGGCTAGGCTTACTTAGGCCCTTGGGCTGATAGCCTAGTACCTACCTATGAACCTACCAAAATTAAAAGTTGTCAGTTTTTTTAACTGCTGCAGCACATAGTGTTGAAGTATTAAACTATGTAGTGCTTGCTTGAACTTAGCACTGTGGTTGTAACGTGTACATTTGCTCAATAACTGTTCTCCGACACATGAACTATTAATCACATGCGCATTTCTGTTTCATTTAATGAGAGGTTCGAGACTGCTATAATCTGAAGATGCAAAGTATAACAAAGAAATAAGAGCAAATATGCAGAATTCAAAATCATGAGAATTACAGACTATATTACTGTGTTTATTAATATTAACGAACATTGTAGGCATACGGGTACAGTGCCATGATACAGGGTTTTAGCTGATGAGGAAACAAAAGTGATAGGCGTACCTGCCATTCAGCATGCACTGTGTATAGAATAATAGTTGTTACTTAAACTCAAGCATAACTTTCACATTTCAGTAAGTATGCCTAAACACGAAGTGCCACAAAGGAACTTCTTTTGTTTTGTATGAAAACTGACATTTGGAATACTAACATTGTTCCCAACACCATACATTCTTCAGGTACACGTAGTGATATATGCAGTATTTTACAGGTTGCATACATCACTTCATTAGAAAATTATCTTTTCAATATGAATTATAAAATCAGGATCCATAGTTATTCTTTTTCTGAAGAGTATTGCTACAAAGCTCAGATTGTTGCTTTAGTTCAGTGCCTGTTAGTACGGACTTGAAATTTAGATTGTGACCTAAATAGAAAATATGGGGGAGGTTGTCGTACCTTGCAACAATTCCCTACTAAGAGGTACTGAGGTCTCAGAGCTATTAAACTAAGTTAGCAGAGGTACAAATCTCCTGCAAAAATGTACAGCCAGGTTTCAAAACGTATTTTGGAACTAGAATTATGTTTTATTTTTCATAGGATTGGAGGGCTCACTTATGTTTGTTGTTATACATTTCTGTGTTGGACTTAAAATTCTCAAGATATGGATGATTGTTAGAGACACGGTATTAAAAACAAAGTGTGTGAAAATCACTGCAGCTTTGTAGGAAGCAAGGCTGTAGCTAGACAGGGATCCAGTAGGAAGTAAACTTAGTTTCAAAGCATGCCAGTGGATTAAATAATATGTCTGATATAAAAACATCTGTTTTATGACTAAAATATTATAAATATTCTCACTTCTGCAACATTGTAACTATAGTTATGCATGCAACTTTAGTTATGCAAACAAGAAGGGAAATAACCACAAGCTGGTCATGTCGCGTGCAACTTTCTTACGTGCTTATTGTAATAAACTGTTAAAGTAAAACCAAAACAATTCAGATGCTCAATAAAGGCAGTCAGCTTCACAAAAGGGAAATTTGGCAAGGTGGGAGGAAGTAAAAACAAAATACATATACAAATGAGGAATAGCATTTTTTTTTTATCTGTGAACTAAATTTAACTTGCATTTACAGCCAGCATGCCACACATACCCAAAAATGTGTGAACAGCCCTGCACATGTACTGACGTAACCATACATACACACACAAGAC
This sequence comes from Protopterus annectens, assembly GCF_019279795.1. Classification (NCBI taxonomy): domain Eukaryota; kingdom Metazoa; phylum Chordata; order Ceratodontiformes; family Protopteridae; genus Protopterus; species Protopterus annectens. Next base: position 320,241,774 of record NC_056739.1, read on the forward strand.
AATGAGCAGTTTAATAGCTGCGAGTAGCTTGACGAATGCTGTTGCGTACTTAGATAAACTGTGCAAATTTGTTTCTAATTACTGAAAACTGAGATAGCAATTAAATATTTTCTAGGAGACTAAAGCCCAGTGTACACTGTTCTGCGTGAACAGACAACACAAGACTAACTCACACTTTCTTCCTCCTAATTTTAGTTTTCCTGCTGATTTTCTTGCAGCTTTAACTATTGAGGAGGATTCATTATGATTAACTCAAAGTGTAGACTATGTGCACACTTTGTGCAATCTTTCAGACTGACTTAGAAAGAACAAGCTATAAGCTATATGGAAGGGATGTGTTTGAATGCAGAATGTGCACACAGTGTAAGCGTTAACACTAGCAGCCGTTTTACATTTTCTTATTAATACACATTTAGTTTATCTTTATTTTGGCACTCTAAGCATCAGATAGTAGCTTGGAATCCCAGTCATCTCCCAGTCCCACACTTGGACTAGCAGGAATCCACATAGAGCTGTATATGGGCTCCATTACCTGATAAACCCTATAGGCAGACACCAGTACTCAGATCTTATTACTGAACTAGATTTGTCAAGGAAAGCATTGCAGTTGCCTCAAGGATCAGCACCGGATGGTCATTTTTTCCAGGTATGCCAAACATTTCCAACCATAGCTCGTCCATCTCAGGCGGAATAAAACTTGACTCTGTCTGTGACAAAAAAGCTACATTTACCTGGAATGCTATTTTTTTTCACCAGAACATACTTTTCTACATGTTCAGCAGATATCTTTGTTGATTAATACTGAAAATTCCCTTAGAAACTTCAGAGGTATCATTTATGTACCTAACACAGGTGTGTATGCACCTTAGCAGTACCTCCATGCCCCTAAAGATGTTTACTGACTTAATTGCACTTAATTAGGAGGGACACAGCATGTACATCTACACAGCTAAACAAATGCCCATCTATATGGCTCACTTACTACAAATCCACAAGACTCACCAGCTGCACATACATAAAGCTGCTACTTCAGGTATCCATATAACTCACTCACCAAATAGCCATGCAATTCACTAGGTATACAGCCACAAGACTCACTCACTCACTACACACACACACCATATAAACAATGTATCAGCTGTTTATCCACACCTCACTCACTCCACATTCCCAAGAGTCTCCAAATGCTTTTTCAATTGTGCACATTTGGTCTAATTTTTTTGTACTACCTTGCATCTTCCGATTACAGCAGTCTTGAACCTCTCACCTCTGATTAATGAAATAGGAATGCATATGTGATCAATAATTCATGTTTCAGAGAACAATTCTTGAACTAGTGTCCAGTTATTCAACGTGTACATGTTGAAATTCACTCACTGTCCGGCTAGAAGGCTCACAATGTGAGTAACCACACAACTCATTCACTGTATGTCCGCAGGGCTCATCAGGTGTACATCAACACAACTCTCTCACTGCACAGCCATGGGCCTCACCAGTTATGCATCTGTGGCTTTACTACATATTTACAAACTGCACATTCACACAACTCATTAGTTGAACATTCACAGGACTCACCAGTTGTGCATCAATGATTCGCTCACTCCATTGCCAAAGAATGCATCGGATGTGCACTTTCACCAATCACTCCTTTCCCAGTCTCAGGACTCGCAACTTCTGTGTCAAAACAGTTAACTCATGGCTTCTCATATGGCAATTTTTCCTGTATATACCATGTTTGTAGCTCCCTAGTCCAGAGGATTCAAGCTAAATTAAGCTCTCCATTACAGACAATAAAAACAGAGAAATACACAAAGCAGAGTAAATGCTACCTGGATGTTAGGAAGAAGTAAAAAAAGTAACAGGAATCAGAGAAACCCAACATAAAGAAAGACATGCAGGACAAATGGAATGGAAGAGCAAACATTCTGCCTTGGCATAATATGGTCTGAACTAAGGGAGATGAAACAGACACTCCGGGAGAAACTTCTCAACATTGAGAAGAGATTGGAGGAGGTGCAATTCCCATTACATGAAAAATCAACTGTAATACAAGCCATGATAGATTAAAATATAGAACTGAAAGTTACAGCAGATGCAGCAGAAGCAAGACTAGAATGTGTGGAAGTGAAACTGGCATATTTGAAAGAAATTGCACAAAAATAATCTGAAGTTGATAGGAGAACCAGAAAGATTTCAATGATAGAATTGACCAGAGACAACAGTAGTTGCAATTGAGTAAATGGATGAGTATACCAATAAAAGTGAAGACTGAGCCCTCCCACAGAAGAGTCTAGAGCCCAGCAGTAGAGGCTGAAGTAAAGCATAGACCAACAACTGTTATTCCTCCAGACATGTGAACTGAAATAAACTGTGGTTTCAGAGGTATGGAAGCCAGGGAAAAAGCTGATAGTTGGAGATGTGAGAGTATGTATTGATCAGGATTACTCTTACCAAACTCATAAAAGAAGGGAAGTGTTTGTGCCAATCATGAAATTGTGCGGGCAGAGAGGGATAAGAGATGGAAGATGTTATACCCAGCTGCTATCTGCATTATTATACAAGGAACATCACAAATGTACACTGATCCAGAGGAAGCACTGAAAAAGCTTAAGAGACCAGTATATCACATGGCATAGAGGAGGAGGAGGAGGAGGAGGAGGAAGGTGGTCCTGAACGAGAAAGAGAAGAAAAAGGAGAAGGAGGAGAGATACAAATCAAGGGAATATGAAAAGGAGGCAGAGTTGTCCCTGCTGTTTAAGAAGCAGCACAAACTGAGGAAAAGAGTGGAAATAGGACAGACAGCAGGAAATAATATTGGACTGGACTGAAGAAAATTCTCCCACTGTGCTTTTCATTTTAAAATAATGGGGAAACAACCGACCACACGACTACTCAATGGATATCTAGGTAAGCTGAAAGGGACTGAAAATAAATATCTACAAGACTGTAACAGAGAGGAAGTGGGTTCTGTATTATCAAGTCAGGTGACCTGCTGAACATAAAGCAATTGGAAATGGACACTTACAAACCTTTGCAGAGACAGATTGGGGGAAGATACAATGAAAGAGAAGGAAAACAATTTTGGAACTGAATATGGTCAATGCATAAATAAGTGGAACTGTAAATACTAACCGATATATAAGAGAACTAAGGTAATTCAGTTCTGTTGTTCAGTGTGATTACTTGTATCTGCTTAATGGAAGCAGAATAGCTAAGCCTGCAGAATATGGAGTGAAGGCTGTTGAATGATATAGCAAATAGATTGCAAATGACACGCGAGAACTGGGATATCATTTTCATGGGTAGCTCAGAAAGACAAGCTTATCTGGCAATGCTGGAGTGTATTATTCTGTAACAGGGAAGATGTCGAACATGCACCAAAGGGAAGGAGTTAGGTTTAACCACATTAGAAAGAGTATGAGGGTTTTTTTCAGCATCTTTGGTCACGGTTATGGGAAGCAAAAATAAAAAAGATGAGACAAAAGGGAGAAAGAACTGGAAAAGGGTTACTAATTAAGCTTCCAGATACAGAACTGCAATTACCATGCTAGGATTGGTGGCTTTACAATACATAAATACTGTTAGGGTGTGAGAATAATGATATGTCTCTAACAGGTACGACACTACCACACAAGTCCACTAGCATGCTAATCAAGGGTGATGAGCAGTGGGGATAAGTGCGATACTAATCATTTGTACATGGTCCAGTATTACCCTTACATGAAGTTCAGAAAATGAGGTGGTCTGATGTGGTCACCTATTCATGCAGTTTTGAAACAACAAAATAAGGGTTGACACACCCATTAGGCATGAGATATCCTGCAGAGAGAAAAACAAAAGTCTGACAAAATAGAGCAAGCAACTGGGTGTACATGGCACAAAAAAAAAAGGATACAGAGTAGGGAAGGAGGAAGAAGGCTAATAAGAGTTAGGAATAAGAGGCTTCTAAACTAGCAGAGCTTAACCTGAATAAATAAGAGATAAAGTACAAGAGACATAATAGACAGCAATTAAATGGGATGAGATGGAGGTTATTTTCAGACCATGCCCTTTTATAGGTGGATTTGATACTAAAGGCCTTCTGACTGAGCTGCTAGTTGAATAAAACTGCTGCTTTTATTTTTTCATTTTATTGTATTTATTTTACTTTTTATTGCTTATACTTGTATAAAATTATAGTTCAAGTGGGGTGGAGGGATAGGGTAAAGCAGTTTAAAGTGAGGCAAGTCTTAAAGGAATATAGACAGGAATGTAGGATTTGCTAAAGATATAGAGGCTAAGCAAGGGGGAAATTAGAAAGATGGGAAAAGGAAATGAATATGCATCAAAAAATGAATTACAAGACAGGGACGCATGTCTAGGAATGTGAGTGGGATGGTTAATATAATAAAAAGAGAGAGTCTTGTTCTATATGAAAAGAGGGGTCCACAATTCAATGCACTACAGGAAACACACTTAGGGTTTAATGAGCTTAAGTAACTGAATAGAGGGGGAGAATACAGAGTGAGATCTGGTTCATCTCAGTCAGAGAGGTGACAAAGGGACACTGCTGCGTTACTGCAGCAAAGCGTCCCATTTAAGGAGGAGGATTCCATAGAAGATGCAAAGTGGATGTACACAGGGATAAAAGGCTGGAGAGGACTGCAACTATCATACTGATATACCTACCCCCCAAAATCTAATATTAGCCTAATAAAAGAGATACTGCAAAAAATAATAGCATTCCAGGAGGGGATGTGTCTGGTAGTGGGACAAATGAATACCATCAGAGGGAGAAAGAATGTGAAAAAGAGAGTGAGAGTAAGACGAATCACAATGGAGGTTACGTTTTTTTTTAAATCTTATATGGCAATGGCTGGGTGGATAGACATCTGGACATAGTGAAGGAAAAATGGCACTGAAGAAGGCTTTACCTATTGCCCATACTAGACAGTATCACATAGATTACTGGACAATATCATTGCAGTATCATAGCTGGTCAATAATAGATAAGGGTACATCAATATAAAAAAATGAAAGAAAGTACAAAGAATTTATTGCAAGCCACTTACATTTTAGACCATGAGCTTTTGGGGGTTGAGTTGATATTAAAAAAAAAACAGAAGAGATTGAATAGACACTGAAGGCTGACGGGATACTTACTAGAGACAGAAAATAAGAGAAAGAAATTGCAGGAACTACTGAGGTTTTAGTGAAGTAATAGACTGGAATAGGGAGACTTTTTTAATGAATGTAAGGGGAAGTACAAGGAGAAATACAGAAATGGGTAAAACAGGAACAATAAGAAAGAAAATGAATAGGAAAGCAATGTTAGGATGAGCTGGCTGAGATCAGAAAGCAGAAAATGGGTGGATACAGGTGATAACAAAATGGTTATTTACCTACTGACAGAAAGTACAGACTTTATAAAGTACAGGCTTTCATTATCATGTGCAGACTTTACAAAGTTCAGGGCTTCTTTCTCACATTTGAGAAAAACAGGCTAAGCTAAAATTGCCCAAAATGGAAACTAGCCTGGTACTCACCTATGAATATTACATCTTTAGACTTGTGATGTGGCGCTTGTATTAAGTACTGTGTTCTGTAGCTAAGTGAGGGTTCTAGTCTCACTGCAGGCAACTTGTGTTTGTTCATTCTGCTTTCAATCTGGAGACAATTTTAGCTTTCCCTGTGGCAGCAGTTATAACAGCAATGAGTTCATGTTCAGAGCACAAACAACACATGGTTCAAACCCAGCTCAGTTAATTTTGATGCGAGTCAGCACAATGGTTAAGGTCTTCACCTCAGAGACACAAGATAACAGTTTGATTCTGCCCTCAGGGCATTGGCTAGGCTTAACAGAACCTTCAGGGCAATTAGCCTAGTATAAATCTATGAACCTATAAGATTCAGGAGGCAAATAATTTGGGTTGGAAGGTTGGCCTAATGGTTAAAGTGTTTACCTTACAAACACAAGGTGCAGTGTTTGATTCTCACATGGGGTAATTGGCTAGGCTTAAAATGCCCCACAATGACAATTAGCCTAGTAGTAATCTATGAACCTATAAAACAGGGGTTACAAAAATTGGTAGATTAGGAGATTTTGATGAAAAGAAGAAAATATATTTTAGTAGCATGGCTAAACATACTAAGGCAACAGGAGGTACATATGATTTATTAGATGAAGGACAAAATGGGGGATGAAGTGAAGGACTAAATAGATGAGATACTGCAGACTGTAGAAAGACTAACATGCTGAAGAAGAGGGGCAGCAGGGGGATGGAAAGATCCAAGGATGACAGACTTATCAGAGGGGGATAAGAGGAGCTAGAGACCCTGATCAACCAGAAAGAAAAAAAGTGTGGAAAAAGTAGACAAGTGGGAGAATGCTGCATATTGATGGATTATCAATAGAGCTTGAGGAAATAGATAAGTCAATGTAGGAAGAATCTAGACTGTGTTATTCAGTACAATATTGGAGGGTGTGGAGGAGTCAGTGTTCCCAGAAGGAAGCAGTAGTTCTAATACATAAAGAAGGGAAAGATGCATTCTTACCATCTTCTTATAGGCCAGTATCAATACTAAACCATGATTACAAATGTTTTATACTGATCGTGGTGAAAAAACTGTCGGGAATTCTCCCAAAGATAGTGCATACAGATCAAATAGGGTTCAGCCAAGGAAGAACAGCAGATAAGAGTTTGAAGCAAGACGCCCACAACAGGAAAAAAAAAGGCTGGCAAAATTATCCATAGATGTTGAGAAGGCTTTTGATTGGGATAGATCTAAATATCCGTTTGGCTTGCTGGAAAGGTGGAGTTTCCTAGAACAGTGGCTAAGACTGTTTGAGTGAAAGTTTATTAATGCAAAGGCAAGGGTGATGGTTTGAACAAGGTTATCTGATGAAATACACATAGCAGACACTCCTGCCATGTTCCTCTCTCTTAATCCCTTGTCACTTGTCCTGTCCTTAGAACCACTAGTGGCCTCCATAACTTCCAAGACACAGGAGTACAAGTGGGAAGATGAACAAATGAAAATCACACTATATGCAGATGACAAGCTGTTAACATAACCAAACCAGAGAAGAGAAAGAAAGTTTGGAATATTGTGAGAGACTCTGGGGAGTTGTCTGGGTACTGAATAAATAGGAGGAAATGCAAGATATAGCATTAAACATAGACATGCACGGTTTACAATAACGGGTGCACCAAAACAAGCGAAAGTCAAGAAAATGTACTTAGGATATTGGCTAGGATTCTCAATTAATTTCTCACTGGAGGTCATCTATGGGGAAATATATAACAAAATAAATCACAGATGGGGAATGGAGAAGAATCAAACTGTACCTAGTTCAGAGGATACACATCTCGCAACTATATGTTCCCTGTCTGCTGTTATATCCAGGGCAAGCCCTTTGGGTGCGTCCTCGTGATTTTTTTTTTTAAAACTAAGAACATGATGAACCAAATGAAAAACCACACAAGTACAACGATAAACAAACGCAAATGCAATGTTCAACCAGAAATCCAGGAGCGAGCCACCACATAATCAGCCAGCAAAATGTATTCATAAAGCAATCACAAAAAAAGTAAATGGTTAGCACTTTCGTATAAGTAAATGCTATACTTCATCAGATATTCTTTTGAAACTCTACACACCTTATAAACACTCTCAATCATGATGTCATTTCTTGTCATAAATTAATTAACAAAATGTATAATCTAAACAAACATTTAAAAAGACAAATTTAAAAAGATCATGCCCTAATCATGCTAAATTATTCCACTAAATTACAATAAATACCAAATCTATAAAAAATGTATATGTAGATTTAAAACCACTAAACATTCTAAAAATTGCATATTATCTTACATAGGTTCATAGGTAGGTACTAGGCTATCGGACCAAGGGCCTACATAAGCCTAGCCAGCAAGGTTCCATGGCCTATGCCACCCAAGAAAGTTATTTTCCTGTGCCACTGTCGAGCAGACACACAGAAGTGATCCTCAGGGTGTATTTCCTATTTCCCATCCACTCATCAAGATTTTTCTTGAAGAGTGCTAATGAAGAACTTTGCTTGACATAGATGGGTAGCTTGTTCCAGAGTATAGGAAGTCTCTGGGACAGGAATCTATCCCTCCAGCATGTCCTGTTTATTGTGGTGACAAGGTTTAGGTCCCTAGAGTGTGTAGCTCAGAGGGATTGGGATTTCTTTAGGTGTAGCATGTGCAACAGCTCTGGGTTTGAAATAGATTTACATGTTAGGCAGAGATCACCTCAGAGTAGGCGATATGCTACAGAGTAAAGCTGGAGTTTTCTGAGGTGGTCAGTGTAGGGCATTTGTTTGAGGCCAGTAATCCTCTTTGTGAGGTACTTCTGTGGCCTTTTCAGCTGCTGCAGATGTCTTATGAGGTACATTCCAAAAGGGGCGTTGTACTCTATAATGGGTCTAATGAGTGACGAGTAGAGGGGAACAATGACCTCTTTTTTCCTGGATGAGAACCCTTTTATGATGAGGTGTGCCACGTAGAAGGACTTCCTGACTACTGTGGCGATGTGACTATCAAAGGAGAGACTACTGTCCACCTGGATCCCAAGGTCTCATCACACATTCAGTGTTAAGTAGATTGCTGCCTATGTTGTAGTTCATGGGTACAGAGTTTTTACCAGTAATAAATATAGTAAGATGAATAAATATTCAATATATTAATATGTCAAAAATATGGAAGCATATAGTAATAGAAAACAAATAATTAATTATAAATACAAACTACTTAGTTCCTATATCTATGCACTAATATCTAAATATTCATATATTTCCACTAATTTTATTTCTTTTAAGTGCCTTCAACTTAAGAATTGGGGCTATAAAACTATGTTTGTTAATTCCTGGCCAACTATCTGCTTGTAGTCTTACTTGCCATTCCAACTCTTTTAATTCAAAAAGCAAGCCCCATGGTTTCTTATCATCTATATCCACATGGTTTATAATATTATAAGTAAACTGGTGTCCAGGATAACTAATGGTATGTTTGGCTAAAGCATTATTTAAGTTAGATTTCCTAATGGTATATTCATGCTCATATATTCGTTGGGAAAATTTCCTTTCTGTTTTCCCTATTTAAATAACTGAGCATGACTTACATGTTGAAAAAAGTAACCCCAGACCTACTAGTTCCTAATTTAAAATTTCTAACTATAGACATAGTGGACTTGTTTTCTGTGATTCCACATGACATTGGACTCCTATGGCTAGAGGAAGCTTTAACATCTTGTCCTAAGGCCAGTGCTAATAACTTTCTCATTCTAGAATTAATGGAATTGGTTTTACATAACAATTTCATTTATTTTTCAGGGGAATATTACAAGCAGACCTCAGGAGTGGCCATGGGGTCCAAATGTGCCCCCACTTACGCCAACATTATTCTATCTGTTTGGGAGAATAAATATGTATTCAATTGTGAATTTATTCAATATTGGGGGGCCTATTTCAGATTCCTGGACGATATATGCATCTTTTGGACAGGACCTGATAACATAATTTCCATTTTTATGGAATACTTGGCTTCTACTACTGAATTTTTAACATTTACTCATCACATTCAGGAAGGGAAGGTTAAATACCTAGATGTTTTACTAAGTATCCATCAAGGAAAATTTACATCCAATGTTTACAGGAAGCCAACCTTCTCTAACAGTTATATACATTTTAATAGTTCTCATCCATTATATCAAAAAAGAGGAATAGTAAAGGGACAGTTGGTCAGGATATCCCGCATGACATCAGAAGAAGAAGATTACAATTCAGAGTGCTACAAATTATTTTGTATGTTTCAAGAAAGAGGCTATCCATATGAATTTATCTCCCAGATCAAGGAACAGGTAGATTTAGGCAGAGGAGATCAGTACAAGCCCATTTTGGGTCTAGGAGATACATACAGTACAACAGACAACACTGAGGCGCTATCTGATTTCAATCAAGTGTTCATTACTGAGTACAGTGCTAATTCAGGGGTTATCAGGAACATCATACAAAATGAATGGGACAATTTCAGGGACATTACAGACTTGGAAAATCTAAGTAACAAAAATGTTAAGACAGTTTTCAGAAGGGGCAGAAATATAAAGAATTTGTTAGAACAGAATTTCCATCCATACAAATATTCCAACAAACGTACGGGCACTTACAAATGTGGTTCATGCACACAGTGCCATTATGTTGTTAATCAAGAAAACCTTTTCCTTGCAGCTAGAAATAAAAATATCAAGTCTACCAGGTTTTCTAACTGCAATAGTCAGGGGGTGGTTTATTTGGCCTTTTGCCTATCATGTCCCGCTTTCTACGTGGGCAAAACTGAACGTCCTCTAAAAAGAAGGATTTATGAGCATTTATACGAGATACAAAAACAAAATTTGAAAAATGCTCTTTATAGACATCTTATGACATGCTCTACAGCTAAGTATCAGTTTTTTGTTTTGGAAACTGTTTACAAAGACAATAGAGGAGGGCCATGGGAAATTAGATTAGAACACAGGGAAACTTATTGGCAAATCTTACTAGAATCTAATAGGGATCCAGGCTTAAATGAATATATATCAATCAAGCCTTTGTTAAAGTTAAAAGCCTGTTGTATGTAAACAAATTTTAACAGTATCTATTATATTTTATTATTATTTTTAAATTTGTAACATTGTATATTTATATACTTCATATACCTTAGGGTTTTATTAGATTTATGGTGCTTCAGGTATATTACAAGTGGTCTCGAAGTCTCTTTAAAATTGTACTATCAACGAACTATAATTGAAAGATTGGAGCCAATTATGTGTATATATACCCATGAATTTTATTGTTCATTATATCTGATGAAGTCACAGTGTTGACAAAAACGTTATATGTTGGATTTGCCTTCGTTAATAAATCTGTTTCTGGATATTTATTGGTGGACTGATCCCTACGTACACTGGTCTTTGTGGTAATGGTATGTTTGGCTAAAGCATTATTTAAGTTAGATTTCCTAATGGTATATTCATGCTCATATATTCGTTGGGAAAATTTCCTTTCTGTTTTCCCTATTTAAATAACTGAGCATGACTTACATGTACCTAAATATACTACAGCCTTCATTTCACAATTATATTTTCCTTTTATAACATATTTTCTCCCTCTTATAATAAACATGGTATTAACTTGTATTTTGTGGCACCATTTACAAAACTCACATTTTTTCATACCATACATACCGTTATATTTATGTCCTTCTTTACATTTTAAAAGATCTTTTAAATTCTTTCCTCTCTTATTCACTATAAGTGGTTTTACACCAAATAAATTCCTAAAATCTTCCTCTTCACTTAAAACTATCCAGTTTTTCTCAAAAATCCATCTTACTAGGCTAAAATCCTCACTATATGTTATTAATAATGCCTCTGAAAACCTATTTATGTTATCATCTGGAATCCTATCTCTTGTGAAATATTAATATCTATAACATTACTATGTTATAAAAGGAAAATATAATTGTGAAACGAAGGCTGTAGTATATTTAGGTACATGTAAGTCATGCTCAGCTTATGACATAGGGAAAACAGAAAATAAATTTTCCCAACAAATATATGAGCATGAATATGCCATTAGGAAATCTAATTTAAATAATGCTTTAGCCAAACATACCATTAGTTATCCTGGACACCAGTTTACTTATACTATTATAGACCATGTAGATATAGAGGATAGGAAACCATGGGGCTTGCTTTTAGAATTAAGAGAGTTGGAATGGCAAGTAAGACTACAAGCAGATAGTTGGCCAGGAATTAACGAACGTAGTTCTATAGCGCCAATTCTTAAGTTGAAGGCACTTAAAAGAAATAAAATCAGTGAAAATATATGAATATTTAGATATTAGTGCATAGACATAGGAACTAAGTAGTTTGTATTTATAATTAATTCTTTATTTTCTATTACTATATGCTTCCATATTTTTGACATATTAATATATCAAATATTTATTTATCTTATTATATTTATTACATATAAGATAATATGCAATTTTTAGAGTGTTTAGAGGTTTTAAATATACATATACATTTTTTATAGATTTGGTATTTATTGTAATTTAGTGGAATAATTTAGCATGATTAGGGCATGATCTTTTAAAATTTGTCTTTTTAAATGTTTGTTTAGATTATACATTTTGCTAATTAATTTATGGCATGAAATGACATCATGACTGAGAGTGTTTATAAGGTGTGGACAGTTTCAAAAGAATGTCTGATGAAGTATAACATTTACTTATACGAAAGTGCTAACCATTTACTTTTTTGTGATTGCTTTATGAATAAATTTTGCTGGTTGATTATATGGTAGTTCGCTTCTGTAAGAACATGATGAAAAATAAATGAGATGTAAACGCCACAAGTAGCTTGGGAAACCCTAACAAGGGGGAATGTGAATGGTGCTCCATAGTCCCATATGTATCTACAAAGGTGCTAGCTCTGTTTAATAATTAGATTTGTAGGAAGAATATACAGCATTTGGCAGAACAGAAGAAGATAGTTCAACACAAGAACAGAGAACAAAGACAAGGTGAAGATATAATAGCACTGCTGAAGCACCCAATGGGTAAATTATGACTCGCCAGTACCAAATGTGCTCCAAATGTTAATTAACGGCATATGACAAAATGAGGAATCACAGTGCTGTTCGAACCGAAGATTGCCTATAAGGGGTACAAGACAAGGCAAGTAGACAAACTCAGTGTTATGGAGATGGAAGAAAAAACAGGATGTAGTATAATAGGCATCTCTGACAAAAACTATCATTAAATCTTCACTAAGCAGTCCTTTCTGACTCCAGTCATTACAAAAATATCTCTGAATCATGACTGTTTCTAACTGACATGCTTCCTCAAACCCTCCTTGTATACACATGGTTAATGTGAATTATTTTTGAGAGATTGTGGATTTTTTTGTTCTTTTTAGTCAGGATTTCAGATTCACTATGGCACTGTAATACTGCTCAAGATCACGAATGATCCTTTTCTGATGAGTCATCTGTGTTCTTATGCTGTGTTGGTTCACTCTATTTTTTTCAAATAACTTTGCTCTTATTGGTCCCCATCTTTCTTGCCAACTACCCCACAGGACATAAACAGATTGTAATGTCTCACAGCAGTTCCTCTTGAACCTACCCCCACCCCCGAGCTGTGTGGGTGACATTGGGCCCATTGTTATTTACTGTGTATGTTAGTTAGTACACACAGAATTCAGAGGGAGAGAGTTGCAGTATTACTGCTGTGCAGATGATGGCCAGCTTTATCTCTCTTCTCATGAATGTGTCATTTATCACATCCGAAGACAACAATCAGGATGTTGTCCGCTGATAGATAAGGAGTCATGGTTCCAACTTTAACACTTCTAAGACCAAGACTGTGGCTATACAGCCTACCTCAAAGGCATCTATGGCTCCAGAACTGGGCCCCTATAAAATTTATGAGAATAAAGAAAAACAGACTGGAGTTTGTAAACAATGTGCTGTATCTTAGCATTTGTCTCAAAAACAAACTGATAGACAGAAACAATGGTGGAATTCATATATAAATAGCACTACACAGAATACTACACAACACTACCAGGTGTTATTTTTAAACTTAGTTGCACAGCATCCACTAGATATACATTATAAATCTAGCACTTTTGTTGTTAAAGCAAGGAACGAAGTATTTTTCCCACAATGTGCTTCTTCAGACTTGGAAATGTTCTAGAAATGGTACGTGGTACTGGCTTGATTAAGGTGTTATCATGTTTCCAAAATGGTTTTGGGGTTAACAAGACTTGAGATGCGAGAGGTTGGAAGAATTTGCTCTCTGCAGAAAGTCTCGCAACCATTCATTTGTCTCTAAGGATTATCACATATCTAGAATAGGCAGCAGACTCTAAGCTATTTGAGGACATTTAAAAAATACTGCAGATATCTGAAGTGAACAGAGAATAAGAAGCATGTCTGTCCTGGGAAAAGCTGCAACTCTCAGACAGACTAACTATACACTATATAAGCCTGTTTGTTATAAAACATATTTACATCATAGCTCTCCACTGTACCAGATTTTTAAAAATGAAGAAATTAAGTGTTACACAGTTAAGTAATAACAGACGTCATGGTGTGGTATACTGAAGATTTACCCATGGTTGTCGTGGTTTAATCACGAGGGAGAAGCCCGAGTGATTAAATAAAGCCAACCGTGGGTAAATCTTCAATATACCACAACCACAGAGTCGGTTATTGCTATTACACGACATTATTTAAGAAAAAAATACTTTTCTTAAATAATGTCTTTGTATAACGTTGGATTACTGTTCTTCCGTCGGTTGTGGTATACTGCTTCTTCGTTTTGATGTACTGCGCATGCGTATGGGACTTGCGTTCCCACGCATGCCTAGTACATCAATGCTTTGAAATGGAAGCAATGGAGAAAAGAAAATCTCTGTTGCTCGGTTTTCTCTTTTTTTTAACAGTTAAAAAAAAAGTTTTAGGGCACTTTATACCAATGGAAAAATTCCAGGCGACCGGACCTTTTTCCGTTGGTATACTGTGGGATTTAAAACTATCACGCTGTTTGGGCTAGGGCAATCAGCGTGCACATTTTTGAATATTAATAGGGAGTCATTGTATTATACTATGAGATTATTTAAGAAAAAAAATACTTTTCTTAAATAACTTGCTGGTGGTGGTATACTGCTTCCTTGTACTTGATGTACTGTGCATGTGTATTTGACTTGCGTTCCTACGCATACCCAGTACATCAATGCTTTGAAACGTAAGCAATGGAAAAAAGAAAGTCTCCGTTGCTCCGTTTTTTTCTTTTATTTATTAAAAAAAAAAAAAAAAAAAAGATTTTGGACACTTTATATCCAAGGAAAAAAAGTCCAGGTGACCAGACCTTTTTTCGTTAGTATACTGTGGGATTTACAACAGGCATGCTGGCCAATCACCGTGCACATTTTGGAATATTAATGGGGGGGGTCAGTGTATAATTCCAATTAGATGACGGATGGCACAGATTTATACTCTCTCATTGTCTAAGTTTAAGCTTCCAAATCTTGCCAAAGAGAAACTATCAGCCATTAATCAGAGACTTGACCAAATCATGAAACGGTACTTTTAAAAAATTCTGCTTGGGTGGTCTGGGTCTATCTTGTTTGGACTTACTATGGCATATGAGAATGACTTTTTGTTTATTTTTTTAAGTAACAGACAATTGTGAATGTGAAGCTAAACTGTAGCTGGGATTAATTTGGTGCAGCCAAGCAGATGAAGGCGTTCAACAGCAGCAGAAGTGGCCTCTTCACTGGATTTGAAGAGGAGAAAGTTTCATGAGCCAAACAGGTTGGGAGAAGAGGACTTATCCTGCAACATTGTACAGCTGTAGCAGACAAAAAACCGTGTTAGTAGGATTACTGTGCAGTATAAAAAAGAAATGAAAATAAGGCTACATACTAAGATGTCAATGCAGTCTTAAGCAGAAACCATTCACAATGCAGTTACTCAAGGAAAGAAAAATCGTTTTAACCTTTTTTTTTTCTTGTGTATCTGTAGACTGAATGGTTCTGGCTTACAGATGTGTTTCTTGCAATTAGGAATTATAATTACTTTATTAAAGGGGATGTTAGCTTTTCCTTTGTGTCACAGATAAAGCTAGAGAACAGTTTGCAGTAAGTAGGATGCCTTTGAACTTTCCCTGATCTTTGCAGAACATCACTGATTTTGCCTTTTATTTCTGCTCTGTCCCTCATAAAATGTTTAAATTTTCTGGTAAATCACAGAGAAGCTGGCCTAAAAAAAGAGCTGTTGTGATTAAGTAACAATAGAATCCCAGTTCAAGAACAGAACTGTCTGGAACAAAAACTACTGTACGGTTTTGCTACTACAAACTGGATTAGGCTACCACAGTCAGCGCCTACTATGTGATGTTTATGCTAGAAAGTACAATAATAAAAGCCAAACAGATGGCAAATCTTATAAGGGAAACAGGTTCAGTAATAAATGAAAAAGAAATGGAGAAAGGAAAGTTTGGGGGTAGAAGTGGGGTTCAGGGCAATGGAAGTTAGAGAAGAGTAAGTAGTGACCACTCATGGAAGAATATACTGATTATTTTAAAAGCCCAAAGAAAATACCCCCCACCCCCAAAAAAAGAAATGTGAATATACAGAGCGGTATTGAACGTTCTGCATGCAATTATTGTTAAAGCATTACTGGGTAAAAATGTGGTTGATT
This sequence comes from Protopterus annectens, assembly GCF_019279795.1. Taxonomy (NCBI): domain Eukaryota; kingdom Metazoa; phylum Chordata; order Ceratodontiformes; family Protopteridae; genus Protopterus; species Protopterus annectens. The sequence continues at coordinate 320,258,029 of NC_056739.1, forward strand.
GTTTACTTTAATTAAACAAAGGGTAAGTTTATTGTGAAAAATCCACAAAGAAATGTCCACAGGTCCCATATAAATGTTCTAATAAATAGAATAAGGAATTCAACAAACAGCAAAAGAGTAGAACAACACAATGGCTCCAGGCTCAAACTAAAAAACTACTTTATTAAAAAACAAATGTAAGTGCTTTCACAGTTAATCCAACTGCTTCTTCAGACATTACCACACATTTAACACAAGCTCCTTTTAAAGATGCAATTACATCACTTCCCATCCCTCATCATCATCTTTCGGCTTTTCCCGTTAGGGGTCGCCACAGCGGATCATCTCTTTCCATTTCTTCCTATCCTCTGCATCTTGCTCTGTCACACCAACCGCCTGCATGTACTCTCTCACCACGTCCATAAACCTTATCTTAGGCCTTCCTCTTTTCCTCTTACCTGGCAGCTCCATCCTTAGCATCTTTTTCCCAATATACCCATCATCCCTCCTCAGCACATGTCCAAACCAACGCAATCTCGTCTCTCTTGCTTTGTCTCCAAACTGTCCAACATGAGCTGACCCTCTAATATACTGATTCCTAATCCTATCCATCCTAGTCACACCAAGTACAAATCTTAACATCTTTAACTCTGCCACATCCAGCTCTGACTCCTGCCTTTTTGTCAATGCCAGTGTCTCCAACCCATATAACATAGTTGGTATCACTACTGTCTTGTAGACCTTCCCTTTCACTCTTACTGGTACCCGTCTGTCACAAATCACTCCTGACACTCTTCTCCACCCATTCCACCCTGCCTGTACTCTCTTCTTCACCTCTCTTCCACATTCACCATTACTCAGAACCACTGATCCCAAGTACTTAAACTCATCCACCTTTACCAACTCTACTCCCTGCATCCTCACCATTCCTCTACCCTCCCTCTCATTTGCACACATATGTTCTGTCTTAGCCCTGCTGACCTTCATTCCTCTGCTCTCTAGAGCATATCTCCACCTCTCCAGAGTCTCCTCAACCTGATTCCTACTCTCACTACAGATCACAATGTCATCTGCAAACATCATAGTCCATGGGGCCTCCTGTCTGATCTCATCTGTCAACCTGCCCATCACCACTGCAAATAAGAAAGGACTCAGAGCTGATCCTTGATGTAATCCCACCTCCACCTTAAACGGATCTGTCACTCCCACTGCAGTCCTCACCACTGTCACACTACCCTCGTACATATCCTGTACCACTCTTACATACTTCTCTGCCACTCCCGACTTCCTCATACAATACCACAACTCTTCTCCAGGCACCCTGTCATATGCTTTCTCCAAGTCTACAAAGACACAATGCAACTCCTTCTGACCTTCTCTGTATTTCTCCAGTAACACTCTCAGAGCAAACATCGCATCTGTAGTGCTCTTTCCTGGCCTGAAACCATACTGCTGATCACTAATCATCACATCCCTTCTTAACCTAGCTTCTACTACTCTCTCCCATAGCTTCAGGCTGTGACTGATTAATTTTATCCCTCTGTAGTTACTGCAGCTCGGCACATCACCCTTATTCTTAAAGATAGGTACCAAGACAATTTTTCTCCACTCCTCAGGCATCCTCTGACTTTCCAAAATTTCATTAAACAATCTAGTTAAAAATTCCACTGCCATTTCTCCTAAGCACCTCCATGCTTCCATTGGTATGTCATCTGGGCCAACAGCCTTTCCATTCTTCATCCTCTTCATAGCTGTCCTTACTTCCTCCTTGCTAATCTGTTTCACTTCCTGATTCACTATCCCCACATCATCCAACCTTCTCTCTCTCTCATTCTCTTCATTCATCAGCCTCTCAAAATACTCTTTCCATCTACTCAACACACTCTCCTCTCTTGTGAGTACCTTTCCCTCACTATCCTTTATCACCCTTACTTGCTGCACATCTTTCCCAGCTCTGTCCCTCTGTCTAGCCAATCGGTACAGGTCCTTTTCTCCCTCTTTAGTGTCCAATCTCGCATACAACTCTCCATATGCCTTATCCTTAGCTTTTGCCACCTCTCTCTTTGCCATGCGCCTCATCTCCTTATACTCATGTCTACTTTCTTCATCTCTTTGACAATCCCACTTCTTCTTCGCCAGTCTCTGTTCTCTACTAACTAATAAAACATTAAAGCACCCTCATATAAACTCATTGTCAATGAACAACAAAACATATGACATCCTCAAAAAATTAAACACATAAAAACATGAAAATCCCCCACAAATAAACAAATCAAATTAACCCATTCTCATAAATATATACATAAAAATCATTGTGTAAATTTATAAAAAACAAGCTATTAAATTTTTCATAAAACATGCTTATCTGGTAAAAAAACATAAAACAATCTAAAGTAGACAAATGCATATAAAAATATACAAAAACTCGTATGAAACCTCCTAGCAGAGATTTTGTATGAATGAGAATAAGAAAATGAAAATGTATGAATAGCAGCAAATATAAATAAAATCACAATTGAACCTACTCGTACCTGCATAGAGGTCTAGTCTTTAATATAGGTTTAACAGGGACCTTATCATTTATCAAAATCTGCCCTCATTCTTATAATCCACCTTGTTTCATTCAATTTTGTCCTATTCCTGATGTCACCCATCCTCCCATCTAGCCTAGTCTTCTATATGTCCAAGAACTTGAACTGGTGTCTACTGCCATTATCAACTATGTGTTTCTCTAAAGCACTTACTGCGTTCATACTACTTATATTATACTGATGTTCTCTCACCCCATCCCTTAATTGTCTATTCGGTTTTACCTATATAGAATGACTGACAAGCCAAACAGTGTGCGAGATAGACCACAAGCATCGACTCACAGGTGGCATCTACTTTAAATATAAGTTTCCTCTTAAAGTCTGGGTGAAAAAACTGTCCTGACATGTGTGTTTGTGTGTGTATGTATGTGTGGGTATATATGTATATACAGATTCACTTTATAATCTCGAAATACCGAATTTCAGTATCGCGAGACAATAAAGCCGAAAAATCAAAATACAGAAACCCCAAAACTGTGACTTGTAAACACACCCTACACCACACAAGCAAACACACATACACCTTCCTCCCCATTTACAGCAAACAAACAAAACAGATACAAACAAAACAACACAAATATACCCCCACACCCCCGCTACTTATATATACCAACTCTGAGGTCATACTAAAAATGACACAGACACAAAACCCACCACTACACAATCTACATTCCCCTCGCACAAACACACATCACATACATAACAAACAGCACCATTCTCAACACTTACACAGACACACACACACTTGCCTACATACCTTAAACTACACCTACAACTTCCCACCACACTAACATATAATAAAATCCCTACCCAAAACCCTTAAAATATAAACACTTAACCTGAATCTCCAGCTATCCAGTAACACACCGCATCACCATAACACTAATTCGACATTTCTGGATTCGGTTATTTGGTCTTTCACGGAACTCGGCTTTCGCTATTATAGTCTTGAGATACTGAAATTCAATATTTCAGTATTTCGAGATTATAAAGCCAACCCATATAAATATATTATATATATATATATATATATATTTTTTTTTTATATCAGCAGATATATCCACAAAAAAGATTATATATCTACAAAAATTGCATTTGGCACAAGGCATAGTACCTTTGACACTACTAATGCATCTGTTCACTCCATCCCTGGGGTAACATAATAACCTCTTAAGGGATTTCATGTTCTTATATACAAATCTTGGGTTGACCCCTACCACCTCTTTGATCTGATCATCTCATGGAAGAATATACTGATTATTTTTAAAAGCTCAAAGAAAATACCCCCCCCCCCCCCAAAAAAAAGAAAAAACAAAAATGAATATGCAGAGGGGTACTGCATGTAATTACTGTTAAAGCATTACTAGGTAAAAACGTGCATGAGTCTTTAATTAAACAAAGGGAAAGTTTAATGTGAAAAATGCTGCAAGGACTTGATATTTCTGGGAAACATTTTAAATGAAAAAGATAAAAGTTTGAGAAGAATCTAAGAGGCTATCCCAATCACATTTCACACAAAGTGGTTTAAAGTCATTTTTTTAAGAATGAGTGAGTACAATCCAAAAAATATATTTTTAGCTATCTGAAACGTAATTGCACAGACTAACAGTTTACTGCTGGTTGGAGGAGGACTGGTAGTTGGAAGATACAGAAAAGATTAGTTGAAGATGGAATAAAGTACAGTTGTGTACACTTACCATAAATGTAGATGTTAGAGTGTATTCACTGTTGCAGTCATCACACTTGGGTTATCCTTGCCAGGGTAGCCCTCGGCTGGATCGAATACCAAAGGCTTAGTATTTCTACATTGGTTGCTGTCGCTTCAGGCTGACGTCAGGTCGTCAGTAGTATAAATTAAGTTAGCTGACACCATTACATCAGTTTTTCTTGCCCTGTCAGGAGCCCCCAAGTGGGAGCCAGGATATGGTGGAAGAACCCCACCAGTAGAAAGTAAATACCAAAAAGTTCCTTGTAAGAAGAGAGAGAGAGAGAGAGACAGAGAAGAAAAAGGGGGGTGGAGGGAGGGAAACCAGGACTGCAACAGTGAATACACTCGAAAATCTACATTTATGGTAAGTGTACACAACTATACTATGTTCTTCATGTTTCAATGTTGCAGTCATTACATTTGGGTTGATTCCCAAAGCTGAAGAAAAGGGTAGAGGCAGTCAAGAAGACTAGGGGCTGGCTAGGATGCCCTGCAAGACTGCAGTGGCAAAGCCTGCCCTGGATTTGGAGAAGATAGGCAGGTGGTAATTTTCATATATATATTATTACTAGGCTAGCTGCCCTCATGGACCATTTTTAAGCCTAGCCAATTATCCCCTGTGAGAATCAAACCCTGCACCTTGTGCTGCTAATAGGTTCATAGGTTAGTACTAGGCTAACTGCTTGTGTTTCCCAATGCTTGGTGAAGGTGTGAACAGATGTCCATGTGGCAGCCTCCAGCATGTCCCTGGTGGGGACTCCTAAGAGGAAAGCTGCAGAGGTGGAGGCTGCTCTGGTAGAGGGGGTCCTGACCCCCTTAGGGGGAGGTTTCCCGTGTTGCCTGTAACAGAAATGGATACAGTGTGCTATCCATTTGGAAATTGTTTGTTTTCATATGGCTTTGTCCTCTGTCCCTGCAGCAAAGCTGACTAGCAATTGATCAGTCTTTCTGAATGATTTAGTCCTGTCTAGATAGAATCTGAGCTGTGTACATCTAGAGAGTGCAGGCTCCTTTTCCCCTTGTTTTGTGGGATAGGGAAAAAGGTGGACAAATGAATGGTTGACAGCCACACTGGACACCACTTTGGGCATGAAGGATGGGTTAGTCCTGAGGGACACTCTGTCAGCATGGAAGATGATGAAGGGCTCTACACCCATGACTGCTTGTAGTTCGGATACTCTTCTGGCTAAAGTGATGGCCAGAAGCAAGGCTGTCTTCCAGGAGAGAAACCTCAACTCTGCTGAAGATGCTGGTTCAAAGGGGGAAGGGTGAGCTTTAGGTCCCAAGCTGGGGTAGGTGCTCTTCTGGGTGGCCTCAAGTTGCTAGCCCCTGTTAGGAAGTGTTTGATGAGAAGGTGTGAGAAAAGTGGGTGCTCAGTGTTGAAATGAGCAGAGATAGCAGAGGCATGAATTTTAATAGAGGAAAAGGAGAGACCACTGTGTAGCAGGTCAGCTAGGTAATCCAGGATAAGAGGTAGGGAAGGTTGTGCCATATTGGCTCCCTTAGCCTGAATCCAGCTGCAGAACCTTTTCCATTTGTCAGCATAAGACTTTCTAGTGCTATGGCGTCTAGCCTCACGTATAACATCTAGAACCTATTTACTGAGATTGGCAGCTTGATCAGTGGTCAGGGAATAAGGCAGGCTGCCAAATCGAGGGCCTGCAATTGGAGATGCATGAATTCTCCTTCCCTCTGTGTCAGGAGGGTTGGGGTTTGAGGGAGATGCCATGGTGGCAGTGGAGACAGGCTGAGCAGCAGTGGGTACCAATGCTGGCAAGGCCAGTCTGGAGCAATCAGAATTGTTGTCGATTTTCCTCCCTTATCTTGAGCAGTACCCTGGTAATGAGAGGTAGTGGAGGAAATGGATAGACCAAGAGGGTGACCCACGGGAAGGATAGGGCATCCACTTTCCAGGCCCTGCAGTGAGGCTCCCTGGTACAGAACTTGCTGAGCTGATGGTTGGAGTGGGAAGCAAAGAGGTCAACCTTCGGGGTGTCCCATTTCTGAGTTATTAGGGTGAAGGTTCTTTGGTCTAGCTGCCACTCATGTGGGTCCATAAGATTTCTGCTTAAGTTGTCTGCCAGAGAGTTTAGGGAGCCTGGCAGGAATTGTGCTAACAGGTATAGTTGCATGGGTGAGGCTGTGTGCCAGAGGGTCATGACGAGCCTGCACAGAGGATAGGAGTGAGTCCCTCCCTGTTTGCTGATATACCACATCACAATGGTGTTGTCTGTCTTGATCAGGAGAGCCCCTGGGGAGAGAAGGGGCCTGAAAGCTGTCAATGCGTGCTGGACAGCTAACATCTCTTTTTGGGTTTTGTGCAGATGTATTTGCTGTGGGCTCCATTGGCCCTGTATGCACCTGCTGTCCAGATGTGCACGCCAGGCATAGTCTGATGCATCTGTGTTGAGGGTCTCGGTGGCGTGAGGTGGTGAGAAAGGTAGTCCCTTGTTGTGGTAGCATGCTGCTGCCCACCAAAGAAAATCTTTCCTTAGGCAAGGTATCATTAGTATAAGAGTTTCCAGGTCTTGACAGTATTGACACCAAAGGCTTTTTAGATACCACTGAAGTTTCCTCGTATGCAGTCTGGAATATGGAATGAGTAGAATGCAAGATGCCATGAACCCCACAGCTTGCAGGAATTTCCTTGCGGATAACTGGGGTCTAGTGGCTAGTTGACAGAAATAGGCTGTTAGGTAAGTTTGCTTTTCTGGTGTAAGGAATGCCATCTGGGATGCTGTGTCCAGGCTTGCTCCCATGAATATAATCCTTTGGGTGGGTACTAGTTTGGATTTCTTTTCAATGGTAGTGTACCCTAGGGAGGTCAGTAGGGACTTTACAAAGGCCAGGTGCTTGAGCAGCTTTTCCTGACTGTCTGTCTGATTAGGCAGTCGTCTAAGTATGGGTAAATTTGTATATTTCTTTGCCTGAAAAAAGCAATGGCGGGAGCCAGACATTTTGTGAAAACTCTGGGAGCAGTAGATAAGCCAAAGGGAAGTGCAGAGAACTGAAAGTGCAGAGATCTTGCCCTTAAATGTAGATTATTTCCTGCATGATTCCCTGATTGGGATGTGGAGGTAGGCCTCTTTTATGTCTAGGATGGCTAGCCAAGCATTCTTGGAGAGCACAGGTAGTAGTTGCTGGAGGGTGAGCATTCTGAATTTTGGTATCACCAGGAAGGTGTTTAGAATGGACATAATGAGAATGGGGCACCAGTTGCCATCTTTTCTGGGTACCAGGAAGAGCCTGGAGTAGAACCCTTGGCCTATCTGGTCTGCAGGAACATGCTCTATTGCCCTCATCGAGAGCAAAGCAAGGACTTGCCGTTTGGCCTCTGCCCACTGGTTTGGAGGAAGGTCTGGGACCCTTTTGGGGTTGGAGAGTGTGGAAATAAAATTTGTATCCCTGGGACACGATGTTGAGGACCCAGCAGTCATTGGTAATGGTGGCCCAGGTGCCTGTGTGGAAGGAGAGTTTTCCTCCTAGGGGCAAGTGCAGCTGTGCAGAGGGAGGGGGGGTGGAAGTGGGGAGTCATTGTGAGTTCTTACCATGAGGTGTGGCTTTGCACTCCCTGGTTTTGAAGTGGAGGAACTCCATTGCTTTGATCTCTGCATTCCCTGTGGCTGTTGCCTGGGAGGTCTGCTTCCCCAGGGTCTTGCCTGAACTGACCTGGAGGGGGCAGGAAAGGCCCAGTGCTTGGAGGGGCTATGCCTACTGAACCTGGGTGGCTGGACCTGTATGAAATCCTTAACTGTCTGCATAGATTTAGCTTTTTCTTCCATCTTTTTTAAGACCTCCTCTGCCTTGGTACCAAACAAGTTGTCTTTGTGCAAGGGTGCATCCAATAATTTAGATATGAAATGGTCTGGCAAGGGTTCTTCCTTAGAGTCTATATCAGAATCTTGAATGGTCACAATGTCGAATCTGACATTTTTGACACGTAAACAGCGAAACAGCAGAACATCAAAGAGGTAAATGGAAATCTCCGTAAGGGGAGATTTCCATTTACTTCGATGTAGTGTGGTCTTGGAGTTGGAATATTTAAGTAGAGGTGGGTGTGAGGGGTGCATCCCCCACGTGGGAGGTGCAGGGGGGCTTGCCCCCCTGCTTAGAGTAAGTAGTTCTGTTTTTAACTTTATTTACTGTTTTTAATTAGATATTCGATGTCACTGGACTTAGAGCATATGGTGTAGAGCATATGGTGTTGATCATATCGTATTTGAAGTTCAGTAGCTTCGAGTATCTAATATACACCCGTTCCTTAAGCAAAGCATGCCTTCTAAAGACAGAATAGGTGACTGCTGCCCTGCAAGATGCTTCTAGGGCATCAAAACCACAGTGTAAGGTGTGCTTAGTTACTTGACTTGCAGAATGCATTAACTCTTGTAACTCTATTTTCTGCACAAGCAGGAAAGGATGATATTTTTTGTTTGAGGAGTTCCATGGTATGTTGCTGAAATTTTAGCATATGGAACTGACAATTTAGTGCTCTATAACTCTGATAACATGAGTAGCAGAGGTTTATACTTTTTTACCCCATCTGTCTAGTGCTCGGGAATCCCTATCTGAGAGGGTGGGATTCTTAGCAGAAGTTGCTTTAATTCCTTTAGGTCCTTGAGAAATAACCTCAGGGTCAATAGTAGGATTTTTGAAAAGAAATTTGTGCATGCAAGTCAGGGACTCTGTAGTACCTGTCAGGTTTCCTGGCAGCAGGAGGGAGGGTGTCAGGAGTCAAACTAGATTCCACAAAAACATCATCCACAACATCCAGGACAGGAGGAATGGCCAAGGGTCTGTGCTGTGGAAGATCTAAGAATTCCCTGAGTCTCTTTTTAGACTGAGGGTAGTCCAGACATTCCCACTGGAAATGCTCCCTTAAGGTACGAAGGGTTTCCGCAAAGGAAAAGGCCTCGGGTGGAGAGGCTGAAGGAATTGATTCCTCTGCATCAGAATCCTCATAGGCAGAGAGGGGTGGCATGTCTTCATATTCAGATGCATCAGAGTCATCAGACTCCTGTTCAGACAAAACTACTGGGGACAAATCTCTTTCTTTTGGAAGGGGTAGCTTGGCTTCCCCTGATCAGCATTACAAGGTCTTCCGCCATTTTAAGCATTTGAGACTGAGGCAAGGAAGCAGGTGCCTGTGATTGAGTCATCGGTTTCTTGGGCATGGTTCGTACCCTGGGCATTAGAAACTCAGTAGTTTTCAAAAGAACGGTAGATGCGAAAGAAGTCGGTTTGTGTCGAGAATTGGTAGTACAAAATACTTCCTTGGAAGCCAGTGCCAGCTCAGCGGCTCTGGACCCATCCAAGGTAGAGGCAACCGCAGGATCCTTAGTCAAAGAAGAATTTTGCGGCATACCGGACTCTGAAAGAGTCTCGGTAGCAGCCTGCGAATCCACAGAAGCAGACATCAGGGGCTGCGAAAGCACCTCACTGAGGACTGGACAACTGACGACTAGCTTAACAGAAGTGTCGCCAGTAGCTTTGGACTAGTGCGGTCTGTCTCTGTTTTTATCCTTACGATTTTTTCAGAAGATCTGCTGTCGGATGGCTTACTGAAGCCATATTGGAATTCAAGAATGGCGAGCAAAAATATCTAGCTACAATAAGGGCCCGACGAAGTATAGTTCTGGTGTTGAACAAAGTACAAAAGCGACAGCGAGGTACGTCATGGTCTGGGCCTAAGCAAGTGATGCATTAAGAATGAAAGTCTCAGTGTGGTATTTGCTTTCCACAGGCGAGACAATTGTTAACTTTTTCTGACATCAGCAAAATGATCCCAAAACAGGGCACAATGGTAGAAATGGTTGAAACACGACAACTGCTCCAAGAACCAGGCAACCACACCAAGCCGTAAAAAGAATGTCGTTTAATAACAATCACCGACTAAGCGCTTTCACCAAAATTGGCTTCTTCAGAGTCAGTGTTAAAAAAACAATGAAACACTTTTATACCAGCATCGTATTTGAAAAAAATGACATCATCAATTCCCCTCCAATGAGCAACGAAAAGCATTCACACAATAAATTACAATAAATACATAATAAACAAATAACTCATACAAAGTGTAAATAGTGGTAATAAATAATTAAATAACACCTTACTATTAGTATTTGTATTAATATGTGTATATAGATGTTGTGTAAAATACATCCAAAAAATTAATTAAATAGTTGAATCATGCCATACTACATAAAAAATATATATGAAATATATAATATATATATAACATATATAACATTGTACCTTTAAAGCAAAAATATATAAATGTTGTATAAATTATTACCATATTAAATTAAACTTGCCTTGTATTTCAAAACGGGTTGAATTGAAATATAATCATTGATACCAGGTTGCCTCATGGCGTTTAGTCTCAACTGCCATAAGACTTCCAAAAGGGCTACTCTATTACTGATGTCACCACCCTGTTCATTGTAAACCCTATCTATAATAAAAAACACAAACTTTTTGAATCCATTACACCTACTGCTGTGAAGATATAAAGCATTGTGTGGATCCTTGTTTCTAACAGATCGTACATGCTCAGTGATTCTATCACGCAATCTACGCGTAGTCATACCTACGTAGAATGCATCGCAGGTAATGCACGAGGCGACATACACAAGATTCTTAGTGTTACAGTTGCATTTACCCGGGCATGGCAACGTATGTCCAAATCCTCTAACACAAATATATGTACCCTCAGCTATATACCTGCAACTTCTACAACTACCACATTTCAACATCCTAGATGTTCTATTCCTTGTCTCTCTTTCTAAAATAACTTTCAAGTTGTCTCCCTTACTAAACACTATCCTTGGTCTCGTTCCTAAAATCTCCTTGGTAGCATTACTCAAACAATATTCCCATGCATTTCGTAATGCTATGGCTATCTCTGTTGCTTTCTCATTAAATTTCAAAATGAAACATGGTCCAAAAGCCGCTATTTTGTTGGGCACCTCTTGGTCATGATCAACTCCATCTGGCTCATGTACAGTGGTGAGAATAGGTGAATATACTGAACTTCTCTTTCTAAAAACCTCTCTCTTTAAACTCAGTAATAGTTGAAGCGGGTAACAACAAAATAGCGGCTTTTGGACCATGTTTCATTTTGAAATTTAATGAGAAAGCAACAGAGACAGCCATAGCATTACGAAATGCATGGGAATATTGTTTGAGTAATGCTACCAAGGAGATTTTAGGAACGAGACCAAGGATAGTGTTTAGTAAGGGAGACAACTTGAAAGTTATTTTAGAAAGAGAGACAAGGAATAGAACATCTAGGATGTTGAAATGTGGTAGTTGTAGAAGTTGCAGGTATATAGCTGAGGGTACATATATTTGTGTTAGAGGATTTGGACATACGTTGCCATGCCCGGGTAAATGCAACTGTAACACTAAGAACCTTGTGTATGTCGCCTCGTGCATTACCTGCGATGAATTCTACGTAGGTATGACTACGTGTAGATTGCATGATAGAATCACTGAGCATGTACGATCTGTTAGAAATAAGGATCCACACAATGCTTTATATCTACACAGCAGTAAGTATAATGAATTCAAAAAGTTTGTGTTTTTTATTATAGATAGGGTATACAATGAACAGGGTGGTGACATCAGCAATCGAGTAGCCCTGTTGGAAGTCTTATGGCAGTTGAGACTAAATGCCATGAGGCAACCTGGTATTAATGATTACATTTCAATTAAACCCGTTCTGAAATATAAGGCAAGTTTAATTTAATATGGTAATAATTTATACAACATTTATATATTTTTGCTTTAAAGGTACAATGTTATATATGTTATATATATATTATATATTTTTTATGTAGTATGGCATGATTCAACTATTTAATTAATTTTTAGGATGTATTTTACACAACATCTATATACACATATTAATACAAATACTAATAGTAAGGTGTTATTTAATTATTTATTACCACTATTTACACTTTGTATGAGTTATTTGTTTATTATGTATTTATTGTAATTTATTGTGTGAATGCTTTTCGTTGCTCATTGGAGGGGAATTGATGATGTCATTTTTTTCAAATACGATGCTGGTATAAAAGTGTTTCATTGGTTTTTTAACACTGACTCTGAAGAAGCCAATTTTGGTGAAAGCGCTTAGTCGGTGATTGTTATTAAACGACATTCTTTTTACGGCTTGGTGTGGTTGCCTGGTTCTTGGAGCAGTTGTCGTGTTTCAACCACTTTTTCTGACATCAGTTAGAGAAAGAAAAAGGGATCCCCAATAGGGTACTTAGCTTTAGAAGACTTCAACTTCAATTCGGAAGACAAAACTCGGGTAGCCTCGTGTGAACTTGCTTCTGCTTCAGGCTCCTCGACAGGAAAGACTGATGTAATGGCGTCGGCTGCCTTACTTTATACTACTGACGACCTAATGTCAGTCCTGAAGCGACAGCAACCGATGCAGAAATACTAAGCCCCTGGTATTCGGGCCGGCCAAGGGCTACCCTGGCAAGGATGACCTAAATGTGATGACTGCAACTGTGAAACAGGAAGAACATCTATAGATACTTTGAGGAAAATATAACATGCAGTTTTAAAGTAGTAGCCTGGATACTATAAACATGAATGCCAAATTCATGAGAGCTGGTTTTAGTTAAGACATAAAGGCAAGAAATGCCTGAATAACTTCAGTGGGCATTCCATCCCATTTCCCAGACCTAACAATAAGTTATATTTTAGTGCTGTCCTTGTAAAATTACGATGACCGATACCAATAAAAATTGGAAACTGATTATGCCCGAAAAATAGTACTGTATAACTGGATAGTATTGATAGATGTTACATTTTGCTTACTGCTTGCAGAACATAAAATAAAGTGTTGACAAATTCTATTTTTTCTGTATTTTATTTAAGAATGACACCAAAACAAAGTACTGAATCAGTTGTGCCAGTGGCTCAACAGGTAACATCTTTGACTGTGATGCTGAAAGATCTAAAGGCTGGGAGTTCTATTCCCACAGCAGCCAGCTGGGTTCCAACAGTGGCATGCAATGCAGCATATGGGGGTGCTACACTCCTGAGTCTGACACCCTTTGGATGAGATATTTTAATATGAGCTCCCATCTGCCTGAGTTAGTGGTAGCTCTGGTGAATGTAAAAGTTCCCATGTCACCTACTGAAAGAAAAAGAGTGGGGGAAATTCCCCAGTGCCCTGGCCAAATTTCCACTAGTCAGTATGTATACCATTCTTGGGTAACCAGTGAAAAGAGGACAGTGGCCTAACAGTATTCACCCAGTCAACAAAATGTAAGTAAATAAATAAAGGCTCATTCATATATTCTAAAAATAAGTTCAGTTGAAAGATTATTTCACCCATTCATCAGAACTTATGCAGAGCTCTCTGCAAGACAATGAATGCTTTTCGACTGGATGCCATGGCACATTCTGACCATCTGTCAAATACTGAGGTCTGTATTCCACAATGGCCTCTTAGCCTTCCAATCTTTGTGTGTCTTACTGAACTGTTCATAAATGATAGCATGCTATGAATGCAAACAGCAAGGCAGTGACACTGTTTACATCATATATATATATATATATATATATATATATATATATATATATATATATATATATATATATATATATATATATATATATTTGTTATAGTAATATGCATCTGTAATGATAATGGTGATTGATCTCAGGCTTTACCTGCCTGTATCAGTCTAATCTGTTAAAACATGCTTCAGCACAAAAAAAAAAAAAAGTAAAGGTAGAAACAGGCAAAGAGATTCACTAATGTAATGATGAGCCTACTTCCCTGCACTGACCACCCTTCCATGACATATTTCTAGCTTAGTTACTAAGAATGGATATTAACATGCACAGTTTAAATTACTGCTGATATTTCAGTGGGAAATTAATTTTCACTATACATTCCTGCCATGAAGTTCTGTTCATCAGTTCATTGCCTTGTGCAAGTCCCAAAGACCTCCAGAGTAGTTTGGCAGAATGCCTTTACTAAAGCCAGTTTCTTAAGACAGCCTTGTGACTTTCAGGTTAACCCGTTACACATTCCTTGGTAATCTCAAATAACATCTGACACGCTGTCTGACAATGCCCAGGAGTCACTTAAAATCACCCTTTCCACCTTTAATTTTCATTAGTCTTATGCCCCTGAAAAAACTACTGCACCACCCCATAAACCTCTAAGTCTAATGGACTGATCCTGCAGGTTCAAGTCACAATTCAAGTACAGCTACTGCCATCTTATTTTAATAAACTGTGATGCGTATCCTTTCTCACTTACACAGTAGCTTAGGAATGTACACTTTGCCATTACCTTTAGAGTCGTGGGTTTTCATCCCATCATCCGGGTACTATTTGAAGGAGGAGGAGGACGTATCACGATGCTTAACCTGTAGGGTTAATCTGTTCCCTAAACAGGTTGTGTAAGAGTTATACTTACTCAAACTAAGACAAAACGTCACATCGTGGAGGATGTGAATTTCACTCCTTGAATTATATTATGCACCTAGTTCACCAATAAAAATCAAACTGTAAAATACATACTACAAAATAATAAAATAAAAAATAGCAGGTAGTCCACAGTTGAGTTAAAATGGAATATCCTTTACTGAAACACACAAACAAGTGATCCTAGTTGAGTATAATGAAAAGCATCAAAAACATTCATTATTTATACGTAATCAGGTTATTTGGAGCACGGGAGTGGTTTACAGATGGTGGTTCTGTTAAGAGCTATAAAACCATTAAAATCATTCCTTTAGCTAAGTGTAATCGGAGACTGTCCTAACTAAAACTGAATCTAGAAAGCTACAGAAAAAATATTAAAACTTTGTATAGGGTAACCAACTAATCAAAACTTTATTAAGAAACAAACTAAAAAAATGACTGACTAACAAAGATCTCCCCATAGACATCTACCAGAATAAATATTAATAAATATACAACTTTTAACAAAGATCGCTTTCATATCAAATAAATACTTCATTAGGTCTGTGTGTCAAAAACAAATCATAATATGAATGACCATGTCTTTAGATACACAACTGAAAACCTAAGTAGTATGAAAAAAAAATAATTGTTAAGCTGGAAATACAGCAATAAATGTTAAAAATAAAGCACCAAGTCCATGGGGATCTGTTAAAATGTGGTATCTAAGAAAACAATTAGTTTGAGAGTGTAGCATTGCACTCAAGAGTAACTGCAACCTTTAAAACAGGGGAAAAAAAAAGAAAAAGACAAGGCCCATGCACAGTGTGTGCACTATCAGACTTTCGCTGCCTAAAAGGAAAAAAAAAATAAAAATGTTCGGTTTAAAATCTAAAGTAGCATTTATTGTGGCGCCATCAAAAATGATTAATGTATACGAGCCACCTAAAGTATGTCTTTTATAACATTGTACGTTAGTGCTAAAAGTAAACTGTGTTTGATATTTGTTTTGTAAACACAATATAAGTTCTGTTGTTGTTGTTATAATACTTACTCACTAACCTTCCCCCTTCTATAGCCTCAGCTCATTTATATAATGCAGTGATTTCCAAGTCCCAAACTGTAGTTATGGTGCTGACTTGTTACGTTTTCCCTGGTTATTAAAACGCAATGAATAAACACAATTAAATTACAAGAAAATTAAATATATTTCTGACTTATTGTTATATCCAGTAGATGGCAACCTTGTCTCACGGCAGCTTATTCCTAACCTTGCAAAAAGCCCTGCATAAAATGCTTACAGTACTTTAACTCAGCTTTGGCTCCGTTTTGTAACATTAACATACCGTAAATTTATTCCTGAAAAGGAGTGGAAAAACATTTATTTGTAATCATTTAATTAGAAGGGTACAAGCAAATGCTACTGATTGTAATTTAAGTAGCAGCCATTGCCATATTTTACAACAAATGTACAGCAAAAGTAACACCAGCTTATGAATATAAAAAGCTGTCAAACCACAAACTGCTATAACTGTAATAATCACCTTTACCTTCTATAAGTATTCCACGAAGCCCCAAAACAGTCTGACATAAAAACTGGTATGAATTTTTTTTTTTAAATCCCATCAAATCTTCCTCACATCCATACCACTTTGATGGAGGAATCAGTACTGCATTAATTACCGAAGAAAAATCTATCTACAAAACTGTCCAGTCTGTCAAACAGAGGCAAAGGGGCCTACAGCTCCACACAAGACCTAATCTTAAGTGGACAGGGAAAGTAAAGCAAATGAGCAGCGGTGGGGAACAGAATGGATAATCACCTGCTCGTATTTTGAATTGTTATGGACAATCACCTGCTCGTATTTTGAATTGTTATGGACAATCACCTGCTCTTATTTTGTATTGTTTTTTTATGTAGGAGGAAGGGCCATTGTGTGAGGGCAACTTGAAACAGAGGCTGGGGGGCAGACCCCACAACTATCCTATTTTGGAAGTGCATACTCATTTTCAGGCTATATTTACTCATGCAATATGATGTTCCCGACATTTGGTGGTTTCTCTCTATTTTTCAGGCTTGATTTCCCAGTTCACACAACTTTATGAATCCCCCTCATCATACGAGATTTTTGAAGCTGTCTAATATACAGAATACCGCACTACATGCCAAAATACTAATTGCACCAATAATTCAAAGAAAGAGGACAAATATCTTACATCTCCTTTTTTCAAAAGGAAAGATAAATGACCTTGTGTGGTAGAATTTTACAATGTAGTTCATTAAAGTTTACAGATTTTACACTGTTGCTTTGATAATGTGCTTACATTTTTCCATCATTTTTGTTACCCTGTCTTTTTTCAACATGTTTTGAACAGTATCCCACATTCCTACTGGAAGCGGGAACAGTTATGTGCTATTTGCTATTCAAATGTTATGCTAATTAAATGTCCAGACTTGTGGCTGGATGTTCCTACATTAAATCCTTCGTACCTACTTTCAATATCTGCAGGTTGAGAAGTGTGTGGGCAGGATTCATGAAGGCTTGCACGGAGTCTAAGAGTAGTGTAAGACTCCATGCAGCCCTCGCGATCCAGGAACAGCCTGAAATTCCGTGTACGAGACCAGCTAAAACGTCTCTTACACGGAGTGGGCGTGGATATGCTAATCACCTCACTTGCAGCCGAAAGGCATGCAAATGAGGTAGATTAGCGATCCAGGAAGCCCAAAGCAGCCCGTGTAAGAGCCGTTTTAGCTGCAGAAACGTACTCAGCTGACAACTGAGTGCGTTTCTGCAAACACTAATGGAGCCATGTCAGCTCCAAATAAAGGGTGCATATGTGTCAGGCAGCATGCCAATGGCCAAATATGTGGCCATTGGCAAGGTACCCTGATGCAAATATGAGAAATAATTTTTTTTTTCGGCGATCGCTGATGTTTAAATGCAGCGCAGCCCCACGCAAACAGGCTGCGCTATATAAAACATAAAAATGAAGGTTATAAACCCACAAATGTGGGTTTTATGCAATACATGGATTTACAATGCAGGGACCAGCAGACCAAAAACAACATGGCCACCGTTTAGTGGTTGCTAGGGGGGAAGCTGAGTCTAAGACATGTAACTAAGCATTAGTAGGCAATCTGATGTAAATGAGTGTTAGGATACTGAATTCCACTGTCACATAGCAAATGAGCACATTCTGAGTAGTGTAAGAGATACATAAGGGGAGGAATAGAGTAGGAGATAGGTGACATCACAGGGGGGAATGGCAGAAAGAAATGCAGTTCATTGGAGGTCAGTGTTACATGACAGATGTCAGACACATATCATGGAAAGAGGAGTGCCACAAGATAAGCATGGGAAAGTCAAGAAATGGAAGGTGTACACTGTTGCTTACACCAAAGTTTCTTGCTGGGCATGCTTGCGTGTCGCCATGAGGCGTGAGTAGGGCAGTGTGCGCACTTGTAAGGTAGACTGAGCATGTGGGAGCCTGTTGGCAGACGTTTAAGACTGTTTGCACTGGTGTGCGCACGTTTTAACCCGAATAACAAGATTCTAAACCGTGTAAGCATGTGTGCGTGTAAGCCACTGTGAGCGTGTTTCTGCTGGTATGCGTTGCTCCCCTGAGGCAACAGAAAGGAAACAGGAAGCAACAGAATTAGTAGGAAGCTAGCAGGGAATACTGCTGGAGCTAGCAGGTGAAAACAATTAGAAGCAGGCAATTACACAGGCAGAATAGTAGCCTAGCCAAGCACTTAAAACTCTGCAAACAGCAGTGCAGGATGTTTCTCTCAAGAGACACTGCAAGACAGGAGTAAGCTATTAGAAGTGAAAACTGAAAAGCTGAACTCAGAGCAGAAATGCTAGGGGCTGCCATAGCTGTCATAAGGAGACATAGGCTACTTGCTGAGGGTGGTGACAATGCAAATGGTGCCAGACAACCCACAGTGAGGAGATGGAGAAGAGTGTACAGGCCCAGGGTCACCTACCACGGGTTACATGAGCTGGAGATAGTGGAGCGCTATAGAGTGGACAGAGACCTCCTGCAGCAAATTGTCGAGCTGTGCAGGCCACGCCTCACACACAGAACCAACAGAGGGGAACCCATCCCAGTGGAAACCAAGGTATGTGTTGGCCTAAGAATACTAGCAACAGGTACCTTCCAGAGACCAACTGGTGATATGATGGGGATATCACAGGCATCAGCCTCCAGGGTACTGCGCCAGTTCCTGGATGCCATGTAAGCAAGTCGGTGATCATGTACATTTCCCCAATGCCCATGATGTATTGGCCAGCAATATGCGTCTCTTCCAGCAAATAGCGGAATACCCTGAGATAGTGGGTGCAATAGACTGCACGCACATACGCATCAAAGCACCAGCCGGTGAGCAGGGTAGGGCCTACATTAACCGCAAGGGCTTCCCCTCCATCAACTGCCAGGTTGTGTGTGATGCCCAGGGCATAATAATGAATGTGTGTGCTGGCTGCCCTGGGAGCTACCATGATTCCCATATCTGGCATTTGACGCAGCTGTACCAGACATTTGCCAATGGGGACATCCCACATGGAAACCTAGTGGGGGATGCAGGTTATGCACTGCAGCCGTGGCTGATGACACTCATCAGAAAAGCACACACACCTGAACAGGAACGCCATAATGAGGCACACGCACAAACACGTAATGTAATAGAGCGTGTGTTTGGGCTGCTCAAGTCATGGTTCCGGTGTCTGGACACATCTGGTGGAGCCTTGCAGTACTCACCAACTACATGCACTCAAATTGTCATGGTATGTGCTATGCTACATAATATGATCTTGCGAAAACAGCTGCAGCAGGACCAGCATAGGGCCGGGCCAAACAGCCCCCCACCATTGCCAAGGCCATCACAGGCAGAGCGTGACTCGGAGGAGGAACAACCTCAGCCTGCCCCAGTAGGCAGAAGGTGGCGTGCCCAGTATGCCCTGGCCTTGGCAAAGAGGCAACGCATAGCACATACACTGGCTCAGTAGGAACCCTGGGAATGATACCCCTCTCTGACTCACTCATATAATAACAGGGATGCCTAAAATGACATAACCTGCTCTCAAACAAGTACAGGGAGTGTAGTATGTGCATCCGACAGAGGCAGCCCTGCAGCACCACCTGAGGCATGAATGCCATGTGTTAAGCAATGTAACACCATGTAGTATATGCAAACTTGATGACCCTGACTAACATCCTACCCTCAAGAAGCATGATGCCACAATATGACGATGAGATGATCAATTGCAATAACTGGCTGAAGTATTGCTGTTAGTTAAAGGGGATCCAATGTGTGCCAGCCTGGGATGACATGCTGAGCATGACATGATGCTCCACCTGCTAGGGGTGGCGTGCACCTATCAGTCCTGGCCATGTGGATACTGGCAAAGGCTGTTGTTACCCACAGTGTGCCTTGAATAGGTAAGGCTCAAAACACAAACCCACCTCCATAGGTATCACAAGGGATAAGAACCTAGATGTAATGCCACCCAATGCCAGAAGTCTAAACAGCAAGATGCATGCAGTCTAAACTTCCCCAGTATGGAGAATGTTGATATCTGTCCTGTAACAGAAAACTGGGTCAAGGCTCACAACAGCACCCTAACACTACCAGGTTACACCTCATACTGTGCTGTACAGCCTCAAAACATGGAACAAGCTACAAAAGGAGGGTGACTAGCAATAACTGTCACGGATAGCCACACCCCCATGTTGGTACCACAACAAGAAGCAGCATGGACTAGCCATGGTCAAGTAACAGTGGCTAAAACTGCCTCCCAGTTTATAGCCTGCTACAGACTACTGTCCTAACACCAGGAACTGCACTTGGCCTATGTTGGAATACATGAATATATCAAGCCCTCCAAACCACATTATATTGGGTGACTGAAAATACCCAAACATAGATTGGGAGCATTATTCTAGCTCCAACACTGTAGGACAAAAGTGCCTAGAATCCATAAACCAAAATGCCCAGGAACAACGTACCACTCCCACAAGAGGGGTAAGCATTCTGGATGTGATAATCAGCAACATGGGTACTGGATGGCAAGATGAGAAGTGTATCCCTCACTGGTAAGACCAGACCATAGAGTAATCACACCGGATATACACATCCTGACGACAGTCCCTGGCCAGAAAACCACAGTGAAAAACATGTGTAAAGCAAAATTTGCACTCCTCCAAACTGATGTGGAATCCATTAAAGGCCCTGTGCAGGTGCAAAATATGGGCCACACCTCAGAATCTGTTATACAGGCATTCCATGAACACTGCCAGGAATGCATGGATTATGCAATCCCAAATAAAACCAAGACACAATGCCATACACGCAGGCATCTGGCATGGTGGACTCCAGCCATTACCAAACTATGCAAGAGAATGAGGAAGCTACTACATGATAGAGCAAACATAAAAAAGGGAAGTAATCACTGATCAGTAGTATGGCAATAAAATATGTCCGCTCATACAATCCACTACGGCCAGCTACAACAAGTTAAATCTGTGAATCTTGAGGCAATGTTACACCTGCCCCATGTACACAAACAACCCTCACCTCCCCCCAAGAAATACAAATATATGAGAGAGATGCAACCATTTATCCAAACTGGAGGCTGAGCTCTCTCAACTCAGTACTGTCAAAACTATACAGGAGGAGAAGGTAACCACAACACACACCACAAACCCAGTCTCACATAGACCTATCACAACTGCAAACCAAAGACATAAACACAGAAAAACATTCCTGGAGGCCCTAATTACAAACACACCACATCAACAGAGGCCTCCAAAGCAGACACCCAAGCAACCACTACCTCCAAACATAGCACATGCAACACACAGTGCACAAAGCTGGTGGGCCAAACAGTCACAGGCCAGAAGGAGAAGCAACATGCCTGATACAGTTGTAATAGGTGACTCCACAGTCAGACACACTGCTGTCCTGCTCACCAGACTGAACAAGGGAAAGGGTACAGTAAGCTGCCTGTAGGCTGCTACAATACGCCACATAACACAAGTACGCAGGTCACCCCAAAGCAAACAGAAATATGATGTAGTCATTGTCCATGCTGGTGTGAATGACCTGAGATGTACCTCCCCAGACTACATGAAAAGAGACATAGATGAGCTCTCCGATTATGTAGTCCAGGCCGGTATGACACTGACCGTGTGCAGCATCCTACCCTCACCAAGAATGATGCCACAGTACAAACACAGAATGATCAGCTTTAACAAGTGGCACAATTACTGGTGTCATTCCAAGGGGATCCAATGTCTGTCTGCTTGGGATGTCATGTTTGACAAGCCACACTGCTGTGCCAGGGATGGCTTGCACCTGTTACCCCTGGGCGTCTGGATATTGGATAAGGCTCTTGCCACCTCCATAGAGCCTTTCATAGGCAAGTCTGAAAAGACTAACCCACCTCCCTAGAAAACATAAGTGAAAAGAAACATAAGGGTAATGCTGCCCAATGCCAGACGTGCAAACCTCAACATGCATGCTCCCGAGGCCCTCCCCAGTATGGAGAACATCGATGTCCGTGCAGTGACAGAAACCTGCAGCAAGGCTCCTGACAGCACACCAGCACTACCAGGTTATACCTCATATCATGCGTTATGGCCCCAAAACCTGGACCAAAACATAAAAGGAGGGGGAGTATCCATATTCAGCACAGGCACCCACATGTCCAGGTAACTGACATTGCACGAAGCATCGGAGACCACCCATGTGCAACTAACCATAGGCAAAACTGCTGTACAGTCTGTAGCATGCTACAGACTACACTCTCACACACAGGAACCCCACTCAGCCGTCCTGAAGACACTGGACAGTATGAACGTCTCACCAAATACCAAACAAGGTACTCACAAATTACCACATAGGTGGTAATCCATTATATATGGAAGGAGTAATCAGGGACCTAGGGACACAAGTGGACAGTAACCTGTCATGTGACACTCACATTGCCAATGTGGCTAGGAAGACTGTCTATATTGGACACCATATCATGAAAGGATTCACATCTACGTCAACAGAGGTCATTGTGCCCCTATACTGTTCTCTTATCAGATCCATAATCTAGTACAATGCCTCATTTGGGATGTACCTTACCCGACACCTGCAGCAGTTAGAAAGACCTCAAAGGTACCTCACCAAGAGGATAAACGGTCTCAAATATTTGTCCTATGCTGCCTGGCTGTAGACACCCCAGCTGTATGCAGTCACATACTGCCTATGCAGAGGCGTTGCACGCCTGTTGTACAAGGCCATGTCCAACACACGAGTAATGGACATGCTCCATCTCAGAAAACCCAATTCCATCGGAGCTGTGAGAGTGAGAGATGTCAACCTCAACACATAATGAAATAGGATGTGCTGGAGGGATAGATACATAACCCAGAGGTTCCATACAGCCTGGAACGGAATCCCACTCCATGTTAGGCAGAGCCCCTCACTAACTCTCTTCAACAGGAATCTTGCCAAGTGGATGGATGATCGTAGATGTACACTGGGGGTCTTCACTGTGTCACATCCAGACAAAGGCACAGTAAAGTAAATCATAAATGGCCATACTATTCACATAGCAAGGGGTGGCGAAAGCCACACACACTCTGGCTAGGCTTAGAAATGCCCTACGGCGGATAGCCTAGAATGAACCTATGAACATATGAAGATACAAATTGTACAGGACACTAAGGATAATCACAAGGCTTTCTTAACTGATGGTAGGAACCTTGTTGGGAATTCACAGATATGCTCTGAGTCACTCAAATATTACAAACAACATACCAAACACAGACACATATTGCCAACATCCAACCTGACAGGTGCAGTGCAACTCCCCCCCCCAAAAATGCAAAATATCTATCCCAGCAGAGTGCTGGCCCCCTGACATTGCAGATGCTGAGGTAACGGCCAGCATCTACAAAGCAAAACACACAGCATCAATGGTATGAGATGGTGTCCTGGGCTGAGTCCAACATGGACTCCAAGAAGAATGGAATGCCAAATAACACTACTGCTCAATGTCAGCCTTACCACAGGATATGTACACAAAGAGCAGTGTACAACAACAGTGGTCCTTCTCCACAAAGGTGTTGCCTGAATGGATACTGCAAACTACCACCCCAGAATGCTGACAAGCTTGGTCTGCAAAGCTATGGAAAGGATCAGCATGTACCTCGGACATAAAGATATTGGGGACCTACTGACACTGGACCCTACCCAGTGTGGCTTTCTTAAGTGCAGATCCTGCCCCTTAAACATGTTTGGCTCATTTGAAACAGTCATTAAGGTCATTGATGAGGGGAATGTGGTCCACACAGCCTAGCTGGACCTTGCAAAAGGCTTCCATACAATACCCCACACGTTCATTATAGATAAGCTCACCAGCTTAAATATAAACACCTATGTCAGTAGAGGGGTTGCAAACCAGACCAAGGACAGAACTGACATGGTCAGAAATGCTGCAGCCATGTCAGACTACAAACCAGATACAACTGGCATCCCACAAGGCTCGGTCCTGGGACCTCCCTTGTTTGGTATATATGTCCCATAGGTACAGGCCAACATGGAAGGACTGTGTCTCAACAAGTTTGCAGAGGACTACAAACTGGCCACCATATCTGACCCTCCAGCTGACACAAGCATCCCACAAAAGGACCACATAGAAACAGACAACTGGTGCCACAGCCATGTCAGCAAGCTAATTGCAGAAAAGTGTATAGTCAACCCCTGTGGATATACAGTAAGTGCCCACCAATTACCACATAGGTGTTAACCCATTAAGTACTTAAGATGTAATAAGAGACCTGGGGACACAAGTTGATGGATATCTTGCATTGGACAAGCATGTGGCTGTAGTGGTTACAGAAACATACCATATACCCACCTAATCATGAAGGTAGTGAGATCTAGATCAGGAGAGGTCATTGTGGCTCTGCAGTCATCCTTCATCAGCGTCACAATTGACTACAATGGCCACTGTGGGATGTACCTCAGCAGACACCTCCATCAACTGGAAAGACCCCAAAAGTACCTCACCAGGAGTATCAAAGAGCTTGAACAGATGCCATGTGTTGCCTGATTAAACAAACTGCAGCTCCACACACTGCCATACTGCCCGCCGAGAGGCAAGCTGTGCCTGATGTATAAAGCCATGTCCAAGCTGGAATCAATGAACATGCTGCACCTTGTACAATCTGAATGGCAGTGAGCTATGCACATGAGAAACCTGAACCCCAGCACTGACATACATAGGACAAGCTGTACTGAATGATCCATAACACAGAAGCCACCCCCACTCTTGAGTAAACTCCCAGTACAGGTTAGCCAGAGAGTCACCCATCGACTCTCCTCAAGAGGAATCGGTTTACCCTGGGTATCACTGTTATGTCACAGGAAGACGGAGGCACAGTATACTAACCATGACATATGTCATGGCAAACTCCAGTTACAATGTGTGTCGAAGGACAAACACACTCTCTGACCAGCATTAGAAATGGCCTAGGGCACATCGCTAGTGTTTGCCAATGTCCACCTATGTTGTGGAATACACTACCAATGTTGGACAAGCCTGGTTTAAGTAGTCCATATCTGAAGATAATGCAACATGGTCATATGTGCACAACTGGCCCCTAAACAGTCTGTTGTGCTCACTATGAAAATTTAAAGCAGTGATAGAACTAAAGCCCAGGATACTGCCCACCACAGTGAAAGTACTGAACCAGTACACTATATGGTACTACAGTGTTAGGTCAGTATGAAAGGATGTTGACAACTGTATGCAAAGTATCCCATGCAAACCCTGCAGGCACAGTATAATCCCTGTTGTGTTCAGACACGAAGCAGTTGGCCAGTAAGTACACAACATGACACCCAACACACAACCATAAACGTGAGATATTGTTGAAGTTCACACTCATCCACATATGTGGTGGACTGCAGAGTTCAACATATGGAAAGCTCACACTGGGCAATTCTGTGTGAGAGAAATGTTCCTTTTGGCAACTAGGAGAACACACTACAGGATGCACATTCCTCTTTCTAAACACTGATAATGTCAGCACCCTATAAGTACAGCAGGAGAAGAGAAACCTCCCAGTAATGCGAATAGCGCGCTCTGCTGATGCGTCCGTCTTGAGTATCATAACATAGTTAGGTAGGGGTTTGAATCCAGCAAGTGTGTGTGTTTGGGTGAGGGGGGTTAGTGTGTGTGCAATTCGGTGAGAGGGAAATGTCCCTTTTGGCAACTAGGAGAACACACTACAGGATGCACATTCCCCTTTCTAAACACTGATGATGTCAGCACCCTATAAGTACAGCAGGAGAAGGGAAACCTCCCAGTAATGCGAATAGCGCACTCTGCTAATGTGTCCGTCTTTAGTTTCATAACATAGTTAGGTAGGGGTTTGAATCCTGCAAGTGTGTGTGTGTGGGGGGTGGAAGTAGGGTGTGTGCAATTACATGTGTGAGAGAACTGACCCTTTTGGCAACCAGTACAACACACCAGCTGCTGCATATTCCAATCTCTACACAGAGATGATGTCAGCACCCTACAAGTACAGCAGAAGAGGGCAAATCTCCCAGTAATGCAAATAGCACGCTCTGCTACTGTGTCTCTCACTACTGTCATAGCACAGTTAGTTATGGCTTTGAATTCCACACATGCCACGTGTGTTTTTGTCACACAGAATGCCCATGTGTGTGGGTTGTTGTTCACAATAATACATGACATCGATTAAACCAGTAATGGCAATGGACACAGATGATGTATGTGTGCGCCAAATACACATATGTACCTGTGACCTTCAATAGTTCCCATGTCTGACGCCTGCCACATGTGAATACATGGTATTTGCACTGGATAACATTATGACTGTGGTCTTCTGTGCAGGTGCTGCATGTGGTATGTGTATATACAGTGTGAGTTGTATATGGTATCATCCTAGCAGAGGGATACACATCTGGTCTGGGGCATATAGTCTACATGTTGTTGATGAACAGGTGCTGCATGTTTTCACCTGTTGTGGGAGTGGTAACAAGTTGTTCCATAGCAATGCAGTGACTACATGCTAGGAACCTTTCAGCTAGGGTGTTGTAGCTACAGTAATTCATCAGCATTCAGGAATACTTCAGCATTCTTGGTGAGGGTATGATGCCAACCAAGGTCAGGGTCATACCAGCCTGTGCCACATGCTCAGAGAGCCCTTCTATGTTCCCTATCATGTAGTCCAGGGAGGTACATCACAGGTCAGCCATAGTGGCATGGACAATGACTGAGTCATATTTGTCCATGCCTCTGACTGACCTGTATGCTTGTGTTATGTGGTGGACCATAGTGCCCCACGGGCATATCACTGTGACCTTCACCTCATCCAGCCTGGTGAGCGGGACCTCACTGTACCGGACAATAAAGGTACCTAACACAACTGTAGCAGGTGTGTTGTCTAGCCGTACAGGCTGTGACTGTTTGGCACACAGGATTTGTGTGCTATGTGTTGCACGTGCTGTGTTCCAGCTTAACGTATGCCTGTGTGCCAGCTGCAGAGGTGTGTGCCGCTCAGGCAGGATGCTATTCTGAGGCTCCACGAATGCCCCAGTGTGTTCATGTGTTTGGATTGCTGTCAGTGTAGGTCTACATGTAGTCACTGTAGTATTTCATGCCACCTGACAGGTTATGCTAGTACTGGGTTCAGAGTGCTTAGTCCCCAGTTTGGCTATGTGGTTGCATCTCATACATGTGTTGTATGTCCATGTGTAGGGGAGAGGGTTGACTGACTACATGTGGCAGCTGTGACATTGCCACATGACTCACATATTCCACAACTGTACCATAGAGATGACTGACAAGTGACCTTTGCACATGCTACCATAGTATTGTGATTGCCATGATGATTAACAGCACATAGGGCCAATGGGAAACAAGGTACAGAAGGTAAGTATGTGAGGGTGTAGGGCCTGTGATTAGTTAGCACTGGCATATATGACTGCACACGTGGTCAAATGCCAGGAAAGTCATATGCAATGTGTCACAGGCAACGTACATGCGAACAGGACAAACAGTGACGTTCTGTCAAGTGAGACATGGACATACATATAGTAAGCTATGCAGATGTCACTAGGAGTCCACAGAAGCTCTGTAAATCTGCATTGCAGGTGGGGATCAGTGTTCCAGGGTAACTGCAAGCAAACATGCATGCAAACAAAGCTACAGTAAGCAGGGCTGCATGTAGTCCATTGTACAACAAACAAGCTGTACCACGTCCAGTAGGTTACAGTGCAAATATGCAGGCACTGTGCACATGTACATGGAAATACACAGGTCAGATGGCCAGGTTCCAGTCTCAGCGCACACAAGTGTACAGACCATGTACCGTCAGGATGTACAATAACCGGATGGAAACCCAGGTGCTCATACCTGCAGTAATACACATGTCAAATAACAGACACTGAGCCTTCACTCAGTGGTTCCGTACTTAGTAGGATGTATGCTACCTGTCCTGCCACCACAGTATTCCTGACATTTATGGGGACTCTCCCTCCTGTGAAAGATAGTCTTGTGTGTTGGGGCTGTCTAGCATGGTATGAGATGTGAGCTTGCAGTGCTAGGGTGCTCCTGAGTGTCCTGTACCAGTCGTGTAGTACTTCACACATATCAACATCCTCAAACATCCGTATTGCAGAATCCAGTGTGGGCAACATGCCACTTGCAGTTTACATGTCCATCACTGCGTATCAATACCTTCATTACCTTATCCCCTGTGCTACCTATGTATGTAGCCTTTTGTTGACATCCTTACCACCAGTATGCCAACATGTGCAGATGATACACTATGGTACTTACCATGGGTGTAGACAACAGTACAAGACAATCATACCCTTACTGCATCAGGCATGCTGGGATATACCCACAATTATATCAGCACACAGTACTGTTAACAACATGATACTATTACTACACGTGTATGTAGTCACCATGTGCATCAGCAACATGTTAACCTGTACCTGCACTGATGTTACAGATTGCAGGAGGTGGCACAGTTTCATCATATGCACAGGGTGTGAACTTGGTATGCCTGAGTCTGCCACTGATACCACCAATTGACATGTATGTGTATGTGTGTTGGTGAGGGACAGCAGTACAAGGTGGGGCAATGTTGATGCAGTGTGTGCGTGTATGCGGTAGCCCTAGGTGTTGTCAATTCTCATGTGTGTATGGATGCACACAGTTCCACTTCATGGCTGCCATATACTGGTGTTTGTGGACAGCCACAGACTGTACCTGCCAGGTCATACAGATCAGTGTCTCTGGCCACGGACACGGTACCTGTGCCTTGCAGTGGTGCTACAGACAGTATCCGGTACAAATCCAGACTGGGTACTTCATTAGAAGCAGGTGCTCGTTGACTGGACACAGATCCCTGTCGGGCCTGTCCAGAGCCACGTGCACGTGGTCTCCTGGGGCGGTCTGATGACAGCACAGACCCAGCATTGCTGGGGCTGCTGCTGGCACTATGGGGGCGGCCGCGGCCCTGTTGTCGTCCGCGATGACTGCCAGCTGCTGCCTTTGCTGGCATACGCCCACGTCTACGCCTCAACCATCCACCATTGCCCTGGCTCATGGACATGTAGTTGTGGAACCGATCTAATATGTCCCCACAATGTCTGTCTATGACATCGGTGAAATTACGGATGGCAGCCGCAATGTTACGCATACTGTCAGTCATGGCTGTGCGACATGCTGTCAGCTCCCTCATACCCTGTCTGGTGTGCCGTTCCATACGTGACTGTGCCTGCATGACAGCCCGAAACATAGCTGAGGTTGTAAGACCTCTGTGGGCATGTCTGACAGGGGCAGTATGCCCACGGATGCTCCCACGAGAACCCCTGGACATCTGTCTGTGTGGTACCATCTCAGGGCCATGCCCATGGCTGCTGTGTGGGGAAGCATGTGCCACAGATACCACATTACCCTGGTCAATGCCCACTGTATCCTGTCCATCACCTAGGGACAATGGTGACAAAGGGTGTATTGGCAGGATGACTGTGCGCATTGATGGGGTTGACAGCTGTGTACTGTCAATTGGCTGACCAATGACGGACCCTGGCATACCTTCCTGTGCCATTACACAGATGTCATCATTATCAGTACCCGTGGCACCTGATTCAGGTTCCCTGCTGCATGACACCAGAGCAGCACCAGAACCTGTGGGAGGAAAACAGGAAACACAGTTTACAATGTCTACACAATGTTACCAGTGATGCACACGTGCACACATGCACAGGTACACAGTTGCACACTTGCACACTACTCAATATGCGAGATATCAAGACACAGACACACCTGCATGCATACACAGAGCACTACTAAGTGAGCCTAATATTACTATTACTATCAAGACTATTAAAGGTATTGTTAATACACACTCACCAGCATGGATAGGCTGCATTGCTGTTACACCGGTGGAACCTGCATAAGTGAGGAAATTAATGTCAGTGGGCACAACTGTGCCATTGTTACTGAGTATGATACAGGTCAGTAGTACAACAGCTGCCTTTCACAGGTCAGCTGCCGATATAGAGAATATCACACTTGCACATTAAATACTATGATGACTGCTACAAACCAAGGACACACCTCACACATGCATTAACTACCAGTGTACACAACAGTCAACTATACATATGGCATATTACCTGCACGCTCGTAGTCTTGCTGCTGTGTGGCTGCAGCCTCCATCATAATGCAGGTCTGCTGCTGCTGCTGCTGTTGTTGGCGGGCTGGAGCCACAACACTTATGAGTAGTCCTTCCAGTCTGGTGAGTGGGGGATGTGTAGCCACCCCACCACCTGTGGCAACCTGTTGCCTGTTGATATCCGACGCACGCTGACGGACATTTCTGATTAAATCACTGCAGTGATGTTGTACCTGCTTATATGTCCTATTATGCGTGCCTATGTCATTTACCCGACGGACCAGGTCTTGCCACAGTGCAGCCCTCTCCTGCTGATTCTGGCTGGTGCGGGAAAAGAGTATTGCATAATCCCGCACCAGGCTCTGGTGTATTTCCTCATCCTCAGCTGCAGAGTACGCTGGATTGCGCTGGTGAGCCATGGTCCTGAAAAAGGAAATAACATGATATCGGCAAAATATGTCAGCAGAATTTAGCACACATACTACACATGCTACTCGACTGTTGTGATACAACATATCTCACATATATAGCATCTGTCTGTCTATTGGTGGATACACATGTAAATGGCCAGGTATCAGTGCTCAGCCAACAACTGTGCAACAGTACCTGGCACACTCCATACGACATACTACCAAACCCCAGCAGTCAGAACACTGATTCAGGTCCAAAGCACCTCCTCACTCTGGGGTTTGTATCGAGGTACTGTATGGGGTACATCATCAACTACTGTGAGCTGACCACAAACTAATTGCCCTGGATATACATATCCCACCTCCACCACCAGCACAAACGACTACAGTGAATAACATTTCAAATGCAAACTTTACACTTCATAACACTGACATGGTATCCTTTAAGCCCACTGGGCCAGTGGAAAACACAACCCACAATGCTGACCCCTTCACAAATGATTTCTATGGACATCTCCGAGAATGCATGGATCATGCAATCCCATATAAGACCAAGACACTCTCCACAAAGGGAAAGCATCCTGTCTGGTGGATCCCAGCAACAGACAGATTGTATAACAAAAGATGGAAGCTACTGCAAGACAGAGCATAATTCCATAAAGGGAAGGCTTGTCTGATCAGCACTAGTAAGGAGCTATTTTCTCTCATACAAACATCCATGGGCAACTTTGAGAGGGAAATCAACGGGGACACTACAGATAACCACAAGGCCTTCTTCAGTTATGTTAGCAACCTGGTCAGAAACCCTCCAATATGCTCATAGTTAGTACACAACAACAAATAATTCACTGAACCCACAGATATTGGCAACATTGTGGCAGACAGGTTCAGTGCAAGGTTCCCCCCCTCCCTCTCCCCCAAACTAAGACATACTTATCCCAGCTGACTGTAACCTCCCTGTCATCACAGATGTCCAGGTGAGAGCCGCCCTCAGAAAAGCAGAAAACACAGCATCAATGGGACCTGATGGTATCCCGGTTGCATGCTACATGAACTCCAAGAGGAGCTAAACACACATATAGAAGTGCTATGTAACACTAGCCCGACTACAGGATATGTACCTGTACACTGGCATACAGCAGCAGTGGTTCCACTCCATGAAGGAGGCACCTCTACATACCAATACAATACAACACAATACAATACAATACAATATGCTATTGCCCCTGGGACTACAGCAGCATACTGTTCTGCTACCCTGACCATTGTGACACATGTGATGTGATGGTACCTGCTCCAGTCAAACAGTTACACAGGGTGACTCATATGGCATATTACCTATCTGACTAACATTCAGCAGGGGTATGTGTGACATACTCATGGGGACTCTTGCTTCTTAATGCTGTGTGGTTTATTGCAGGGTATGTCTTATCTGTGGGTCGGAACCTGTACCTCCGCCATGTGCTCTCTACTGCAGTGTCACGGACGACACACAGCAGTCATTTAGGTTGTGGATGGTGTGAGGTGTTACTATGGTTGTTGGACATCTGTCATGGGTGTGACTTAAGTATGTAAATCCAGGAGTGGTAACCTCTATGTGGGTAGTATGTGTGTATTCTGTGGTGTTGTCAGTCACTGTGCATTGGTAATGTGTTTGAGTGCATTGTCACAGTGTTGTACACGTCGTTGTGTCCTTCTCCATATCTGTAGCTGTCATGTGAGGTACTTACCGTGGCAGCCATTGTGTGGTGTGGAGGGGTACAATGACCTACATGTCCATAGCTGACACACACCATGTCTGCTGACACATACCATGTGCAGGTATTCCAGGAATAGTGTGCCACTGTGACTATCATTGGGGGGACTATTGTACACATGTATGACCCTGTTCACCCCTGACACATGCAGTGGTGGGCAGCCAATCACATATCTGGTGGTTACTGGTGTAGGTGATTTGAAATGGGGTATGGTACTCCAGTTTTGACACTGGTGTTCACTCCATGCCTTTGTCACCAGGCACCTGTTGTAATACATCTGTACCCATGTGCCTCACCAGAATATATATACATCTCTCTCTCTCTCTCTCTCTATATATATATATATATATATATACATATATATGTATATATATATATATATATATATATATATATATATATATATATATATATATATATATATATATATATATATATATATATATATATATATATATATATATATATATATATATATATATATATATATATATATATATATATATATATATATATACATATATTTATATATATATATATATATGTCTATATACATATACATATATATATATATCGATGTACATATATTGTTATAGATATGGAGGGGGGGTGAGAGTGACAGAGTGGGTGGGTCAGGGGAAGTGTGAGATCGTCAAATACAGTCATATCTGTAGATAGATCTGTCTGTCTATGTATATGTATCTACATATATCTATATCTGTATGTGTGTATTACATATATATGTTTCTACATATTCTATCTGTCTATGTATTCCTACATCCCTCTCTATGTATGTATACATATATGCATATTATATATATATATATATATATATATATATATATATATACATACGTACATATATTGACATACATACGTATCCATATGATAGATAGGTATATCAACATGTTTGTTTACAAAACTGTATACACACACTAACATACTGCTAAACATACATAACTGTGAAACCTACTTTGTACATTGCACTACAACCTACATTCAACCTACACTGATATGTGCACATAGATGCCCTCACATGCATATGTATGTACAGCTTTCACTGATAGTTGCTGTATGTCCCCTGCCCTATGCACATTTTCATATACATATGGATACAGACCAATGACACATATGGAGGGTTCACAGTATGTAGACTTTTAAAGTATTACTTTACATTACCTGTGTTTGTCACAGCTGACTGCGTTGCCATTTGGTTTGGTGTCCTGCTGCTCCAGTTGGCAGTTGGCAGCTTTCGAGTGGGCTTTGATGACTGGTTTTGTTTGTGTATGTTTTTTTTTTCTCTCCCTACCTCCACAGGGTGCAATGAAATGTTAGCCAACATTTGCTAATTGCATGCAGCCAGTTGTGTACTGATTGCAGTTCTCACTGTGATTCCAGTACAGTGCTATAAAAAGGTATGTGAGATAGGCGTAGCCCTTTCAGAGTTTAAGGGCAGGGACCATGCTGGTATGCTGTGGACACTGTTCTGTGAGTGTAAAGGTTAGTATCTCTCTCATATTTCTGGCTGTGTTGTAGATTAACATTTCTCCAGTTTCCTGTACTAAGTGTGTATGTACACTGACACCTAAGACTGCTACTACTGTTAATGTGGGGGGTGTGCTTTCCTGTGGGACATGTGGTGTAACTGGTATATAACAGTGGCTCTTGCACTTTGTTGCTATGGCTTCAATATTTGCCCTTTACATTCACTACTTGTATGCCTGCTAGGTGTCTTGACTGTAGTGTGTTGCTGTGACTTTCCTAATTTCCATGTACATTCACACCTTGGAATGCTTGCTATATCTGCTAGGGTGTTACTGCATGCAGTGTGGTCTGGCCATGGTGTGGACCTTGACATCTATTAGGGTATTTGAGTATGCTGCTGAGCAGGCCCCAGAGACTCTCAGGTGCATCTTTTATCTGCCTCATGGAATGGTACATATCAGTGGGGTACACCCATTAAATTGTCTGGTATTCTGCAGTTGTGACTGTGGGATAGCATGAGCATATGTATTACTACACTATTTCTGCCGTGCAAGTGGTGCATACTTTCAGTACTTCATAGTTACCATTGCATGTGTTGTAACACCTTTCTACCTACTGTTTGTACATTTCACAGGGAGTCTGTGGGGCATCCATGTAACTCAGTCACTGTTGCTATGTCTAGGCCCTTAACTATTCAAATATGGCAGTGTCAGACCTCTGAAGTGTACAGATATTTGCAGGTTGTCCACATTTTTGCCTCATATTTTGGTCAATATCTCATAAACAGCTTTTTCTGTCAAATCACTGTGGGCTCAAGTCAGACTATAGTGACAAACATTTCAGTTTCAGACTTCATACCCTTCCAAACATCCAACAAAATGCAGAACCTGTTACTCTCTCAACTGTCTAAGTTTGTTGTAGCATTATTTGGAATGTGTCCCTGTTTTTGGCCCTTTGCTCCACATTTTTTATTACTTAGTCCGGATGTGTTCCTGTAAGAGGTTGTGGGGTATGGGCAGTGATTATCCTGCCGTGAGTATGTGTGTGGCTTGACATTATTACCTACTAGCTACCAACTAGCATGGCTGTTTCTGTTCACACACTACTATTCTAGAAATCCACTACATTTGACAGTAAATATACATGACATGTTTTGTGTACTACACATCCTATATTCCCTTTACATTCATTCCTACTATTACATGATATATTTATTGTAGCACAATGTTCTTATATAACAGTCATGGCTTAGTGGTAAGTCCTGCAGACTACTGTTTCCAAGGTCCTGGGTTCGGGACTGACAGTGGGATTTTATTTTGCTTTTGAGCAGACTACAGGACTTGTCATTCAGAGTGACTAAGGCACTTTTAAGCAGTTGTAACCGGGTTTGCGCGGAGCTCACGCATGCGCACTGGCATTCAGCTCCACGCACACCTGCTTACAACTGCTTAAAAGTGCTTACTCTTGCGCACAACTGCGCCCATTTCTTTGAAAGAAATGAAAATGGGGAGACAGGAAAGTGGTGAAAAAGGGGTCACAAAGAGGGTAAGACAGTAGGGAAACAAGCTCGGGTTTTGCAGGAGGGATGTAGGTAAGGCCCATAGCTGCCCATTTCTTCATCAGCAAGAGCTGTGCATGTTTGTAATTTGGTGTGACATTTGAAACCTTCCACCCATGAGAGAGGTGTGAGGACAACAACAGTACTTGTTGTACAGCCAATTGTAATTGACAGTTTCCATGTCCAGCAGACATGTGTGCAAAATGGGTAGCTATGGGGTGTAATTTTTTTGTGGGTATAGAGTGCCCCCCTTTTTTTTTTTTTTCAGGTGAGAGTGGTATGTCAGGTACAGGAAGTCGGTATAGCTGGGGAGGTAGGTTAACAGACAAGACAAACAAGACGCATACAGGGGCGATGTATGACACATGTGGGGGGGTTACACAATTGACGGGGACGGATGTTTGGATATTGAAAGCCCATGAGCCCACAGATGGCAACAGTGGAACTGATATCCCCACCCATGGGCAGTTGCCACTGTGCCTTCACGGCCCAGGACGGGGCTGTGCTTGGGGCTGTGTATGCTGGGCAGCAGGCACGCCCATTAGTTGTGCCACCTGTGCCTCAAGCTGGCGTAGGGGCCCAAGAACGGCTTCCCGGATCTCCCTACGCACCACAGTCCGGACACTACGGAGGGTGAGTGTTTTTTCTCCTCCGGCCACACTTGCAGAGGGGGGACGAGCCCCATCCCCTGCAGCACTTCCACCCGCAGGTGGCACAGGGCCACCGGAGGAGGGTCCGGCCTGGGCACTACTGCCAGGTGCACTCGCCAGCTGAGGAGGGAGAAGTGGGTCCGCTGGAACCCGCCTTCCCTGTCATCCTATGTTTTGCATTATGTCATGAAAGTTTGGGTTAGTAACATACAATACCATTCACAATTAGTTGTAACAGCATGCATTAGTATTCCCATTAACCAAACACCCAGATATTCAAACCATTGAACAGCAAGCATAACACATGCATATTTTGAACAGCAATACACAGTCCAACAACATGCAGGGTTGATTGATGGCAACAGGCCATCAGGTTTGGATGTATGAACAGGGCAGATGCATCAACGTACATGCAACTATGTATGAACCAACAGGACAAATGTCCAGGGGTGTTAATTGTGATTGCACATACCAATTTCACGTGGAATGGATTATATGTGGTTATAGGGTAGGGTGAAGAAAATTTAATTAACAACTTCAAATACCAATACATATGCTGTACATTTCTAACAGCTGCAGATATATACACACTACAGTTCTGCCTACAGTTTCCTATGTGATAACTACTTCAAGTTGGTGATAGGAATGTTACTGCTACATTAACATACATTTTCATTTTTATTCATACACATTCATATCTGGCTCTGTTCAGCTACATCATCCTGCTACATTTGCTTTATATAGCTATAGACAACTGTGGATGTTTGGTATTTCAGACAATACTATCTGCATACTGCAGACTGAGAGCAACATATCCAGATATTGGGATACACATTCCAGCTGCGGTAACATTTTCAAGTCATTTTACTGTTTGGTTCTGCTTGTCACATTCATTTCATTCTGTACTGACTGCGGTATACTTTATTCAGGAGTTATTACTACTTTATTGGTGGATTCATAACTCTTTCTCACACTCTCTCACTTGTTTTATTTTTACAATTCAGGATGGTACTTAATTCTAGGCTTTATTGACATGTTTTACCTGTAGTTATAACAATCCTTTCCAACAGTTTCACTTCTTTCATGTTTCTGTATTTCAACAGGGATATATTTCACACATGTGTTTTACTCAGCTTCTGCAGCTGTACTTTTCAGCCTGCTGCAAGTTATGTACTATTATATTACAGGTGGGACATCTTTATTTCAGACTTTATTTCAGACTTGTTTCATTTTTCTGTTTGGATTACAGGCTGCATCACACTTTTGTAATCAAGCAATACTTGCAAACCCGCTTACACTGTTACTTGCACGTTTTATTACTTAGTGACTACACTGCACTCTTTTGCTAACTGTCATACTTATATATTTATTTACAGTTACAGGGAGAGGATTACTGACCTGCCTGGTGGCACAACCGTGCCAGCCTATCGCCATAGGCTCTACGGTTCGCAGAACAGACACCTGCAGCTGTAATATAAATAAAGTAATATTGGAATACACATCTCCATAATATCAGCTAGGTTAATTTCTTACATAGATAATTAGATGTAACTTAGTCAGTAGTGGGGCATTGGGCATTTGCCGGGCCTCCTGGATCCAACGGTTCAGTTGGTCCTGCTTCTGTCTCTTCAGGTCCGCATGGTGGTGACGGACCTGCTCACCAGTCCTTGGTATCCCTGTGGCACTGGTGAGATCATGAGCCAACCGGTCCCACGCCTCAGCCCTATATGCTCCCCACAGGACCTGGCCCTGCATGAGTTGGGCCTCATGATTGTGGACAAGGAGCCAAACCATATATTTGGACTCCTCAACGCCCCACCTCTGTGCTCGAAAGCAACTACCCTCACCTACACCTCACATTCTGGCTGCAAGTTGGTTCTACAATCGGTTATGCTGTGTATTCCCACCTATGGGGCTTATATATGCCATTTTTCCCGCACTTATCTGTGATTGGCCAATTTGGAATTGTATCAGCTTCACAAAACCTGCTTTGTCATGCTCCTCTTTCTATTCATTCCTATATATATGCTATTACTGCATTTCTAAGTGCAACTGTCATGGCTTAGTGGTTCAGTACCTTGACTATGGTGTATGGTATCCTGGGTTCAAACCTGGCCACTGCTTTTTATATTTTATGACTATCTACACAGGCTAGGAGGTGTGTCTGTGTAAAGGCAGTTTTGTTACAGCTTGCTCAAAGTTGCCCGTCTGTTAGCTTGTTGGCGCGGCGCGCAGCTCCGCGCAAACGGGTTACGCTGGTTTACGCGTCATTTGGCTGTCAGCACGCATATTACACTCAGCTCAGCTACGGGCACACAGTTTCAGCATGTTAAAATGCTGCTCAACCCCGGGCACTCATTTTACACCTGTTAAACCAATGCTCACCACGGGCAGATGTACTCAACTTGTTAGACTGTAGCTCAGCTACAGGCACATCTGACATTTTTAATTTTTTTATCATCTCACATTTCTTCAAAATATATGGCCCATTTCATTACATTTTACATAAAATCTAATTTTATATGTGTACATATATGTCAGGGACTTGTTTCGTGCTTATTTCACTAAAAAAAAAATTGATGTTGTGGGGGCTCGAACCATGACTGCCTGCTCTTCAGCTGACGTCTCTACCGCTACGCTATTGCTTCTTGGCTTACTTTGCATATTTAGTTCTTATATGCTTTTCCACTGACTGCTAACTGTGGCTAAGCTATGGGCACGCCCGCGCAAATCTGCGCACTCACAGGCAAACATCTTTACAATTTAACAAAAAAAATATAAGATGTTCATTTCTACATTTTATGTTCGTAGTCTGTGGGGGCATGTGTTGTGTTGTGTTTATTCACATTTACACGGGCTCTGTCGTGGGGGTTTACTTTTGGGGCTTTTACTCTTCTGGGGGCATGTCCGTTTGCAGGGCTCGGCCTACGGACATGCCCCCTACTGTCTTCCACAGACCGTGTAAGCCTTAGGTGTGATTCAGCATGCCCTCATGCATATGCATGACATGCTGACGCCACACCGTTTAACTTCAGCCTCCTTGTAAGCCTTGTAACTCTTACATGGAGGCTTTGTGAATCCTGCCCTGTGTGTGTGTGTGTGTGTGTGTGTGTGTGTGTGTGTGTGTGTGTGTGTGTGTGTGTGTGTGTGTGTGGAGGGGGACAATATTATATACAGCCATAAACTCCTTTAGTAAAGCAAAGGCAAGTGTATTATGCATACTTCTCAACTTGAAATTTCAAAAACCCATTGGAGGCATCCTATGACAGATACTCCATAAAAACACTCAAAAAGCAATACACGGTCACTTCTGATAGCATACACCATCGCCAAATACTTCAATTTCCAGAATAACTGTTTCATCATTCTAAAGCACCAAATCAGAAGATAAAATTAAGCACAAAAAGTACAGAATGAACCATGAGGAGGCGGGATATATAAAAGTGCAAACAAGTGGGTTTCCTTATCTACTAAATTATGTATTTTCCGGCACAAATTTATCTGAAATAGTCTGCTAAGATGGTGTATCTCTCACAATTTATAAAAAGAATCATTTTACAGATCTTTTTTTAGTTTCAAACAATAAAACATACATTTTGTTTTGTTAGGATACATTTAAAGGTGGGCAAACCTGGGTATTTTGAAGAGCTGAGCCAAGGTTCTGGTTTGGCTCTTAGAACCCAGTAAGAACCGAATCACAACAGACAGTCTCAGCAGTAGCTATGTTAAAAATAACTACATCTGGAAGTCCACAGGTGATACAACAGTGACTGCTGGCAATGTCAAAATCTGTCTTTCACTCGAATGAATGAATGCTGATCACACTTTAAAACAACTTACACCCAACCACCTCCTTCACTGTGCCCAAGCTACAGGTCTGCTGACAATACAAAAAAAAAAAAAAAAAAAAGGGAAAAAATGATGAAAAGCAGTAGTTTACAAGTATACCAGTCAGTATGCAAAAACAGGAATGTTGTCCAGACTCAAGAAAAATGTTCATTTTTCTCCTTCTGGTCTAATGATTATTTAGTATGCACCACACTTTCCAAGAAATGGTCAAATAACTCAAAGGTAAAAACTAGATACACTGTCTAAATGGAACAACAAAAGCGCCTTGTGAAACGCTGGATTTTGTTGGCTTTACGTAAATAAACCATATTTCAATTCCCTTAAGGCAACCCACAATAAATATAAAAAAAAAAAAAAAAAAAAAAAGAATCAGTACTTTTTTTTCCCCAAGTAATTTTATTAACATTTTTACAATATATACATATAAAAACGGATTAAATATAATGAAAACCAGTTTTGAACATCTCCAATCTATCCCAAGAAGGTTTTACAGTAACATTTTCAGATCTTAATTTCTTTACTTCTTTCACATTATTGCATAGATACTGGCCAATTCTATGAAATCAACTGGATAATGGAAATGAATCAGACTTCCATTCTCTAGTAACTACTTTTCTAGCAACTGCTAGAAGTCTCCAGAACATACAATACTGATTACTACTTATAACAGAAGGTATTAGAGCATTTACCAAATTGTTGCTTTTGTAAGGCTACTTTTATCTGTCCATATTGCCTTAAAATAAATTATTTATATCCTTCCAATACTTATCAGCTTTTCCACAGTCCACAAATATATGCATCCAACCTGCTTTAGCTATTTTACCACATCTCCAGCATTCTTAATAACCTATTTGAAGACAAAATATAGACACACTATCCCAGTGGACTGTGCCCCTTCTGAGAGGGTACTCTACCTCTGATTGTGCCTCTTCTGAGAGGGTACTCTACCTCTGATTGTGAAGTTGCTACAAAATATAGTAACGATAGCAAATGTTGCTCCTTGATGGATACTGCCCTCCAGCAAACCTTATCGACTATAACTCCCTTTGCACTCATGTATTGTATGCCCCGAAAAATGATAGCACCTTTTCTGTACACATTTCTCACAGAGAAAAGAATGAAAAATGTAAGAACTACAGGAACATTTTGCTGTATAAGCTTGCGATTGGTAAAAAAATACACTGTTGTACAAAATGCCTCCACATCCCCCCCCCCCCACAAGCAGCCCAGTTCTCTACACCTCTGATGCGTGATGGTGAGCAGACAAATAAAAAAGAAACTACAATAATGTAGTAATTTCAACATGTTGCTCTTGAGCACATATAGTCACCCTCAAACACGCACCAAGCACCTCTCAGAGATTCACAACACTGAGCTAAATATCAGGGAAAACTGAGAGACTGGGGCTCATTTCAATAAAAACAAAGAAACACAAAAGAATTCTGCCTGTGCTGTTCTCAGCATTGGTAGTGCTTTCCAAGCTCTCCTGGTCTCTCACTGAAACAGGCCCCTCCCTCTCCATGAAACATGCAAGCACTCTGAGGTAAAGGAAATGATGCATTCCTCATCCTAAAAAATGAGCAGCAAATCAGAATTGCCCAACTACAATATCTTGCAATAGTCCTCTCCCACGAAAAATGTTTAAATCTTCTTCCTTTTAAGCACTATAGCATATGGCCCCACCCTGTCTGGTATTCCAGCAAACCTCAATGCTTAGATAACCAAACCTGACCTAACAGAAAGCACTCACACTGCCTGAGGTCTTGTCTGAAACAACATACAGTTACTCAAAAACACTGTCACTGTGGATCAGCTCTTTCTTGGCTCTTTAACCTGCTTGACAAC
Organism: Protopterus annectens; assembly: GCF_019279795.1. Classification (NCBI taxonomy): domain Eukaryota; kingdom Metazoa; phylum Chordata; order Ceratodontiformes; family Protopteridae; genus Protopterus; species Protopterus annectens. The sequence continues at coordinate 320,300,018 of NC_056739.1, forward strand.
CAGCCAAAACAGAGCTCATACTATGACTCGAGCCAAGCTCCAGCCAGATCTGGCTTGCCCACCACCTCTGGATACATTTCATCAGTTCTCACCAATAAATATATGTTTTATGACTGTAATAAGGTTAATTATGTGAGCCAGGATAGCAAACACAAAATATGAGAAAGTACTGCACTGACCTTTGTTAGTAGTCCCGTATGAAATGAAATTCTAAACAGAGGGAGATTGTGTAAATGCTCTTTTTATTTATTCTGTGTTAAGTGCTTCCTTTCAACAGCACAATGAACATTAGGACATCCCATCTCAGTGCACTTGTCTGGTCAAACACTCACATCCATATGTTTCAGTTTGCATCACCTGTTCTTTCTGAATTTTCTCAGCTGCAGTGGAAGCTGCAGATGAGCTCAATCTGCCCCACTCAGGTTTCTCATGTATGCTATTTTGAAATGAATAATGATCATTATAAAAAACGTTATTCTAGCCTCACTACACACACACCTTGATTGTTCAAAGTATGACTCAGTTAAAATGTACTTCAGACAGCAGCAGAATGGGATGTCCTTAACAGCTGGGGAGAAAATGGGTTACATTAGACAAGGAACAAATGTTTTGTGAGATATACATTCTAACCTATATTTGAGGCAACTCTCAGAGCAGCAGACACCTTTAGGACTTGTCTCCCTGTTCGATATATCCCAGCTTCCTTTTTCAATGTCTCAATACTGTTGGCAGCATACTGCACTCTCCTTTCCAATTTCAAGTAATACCACAATTAGGAATATTTAAGCATAGTCCTTACAGGTAAACAAAACCCAACAAAAAGTAGCTCTGACTGCATTTAGTTGGATACCATACCAGAAGAGAGAGAAAGTTCTAAAAACAGTAAAACTGGTCAGCAGGATACTGGCAGGGAACCCTCCTGCTGGTGGCAGAAAAAACTTGTGATGTCTGTACATACCATCCTCAGAACTGAATGCTCCACAGTCAGAACACCAGTCCAAGGATAGGATTTACCCTAAGTAAAATATGAATCAAAGGGAAGGAGGTGGGATATAATACTGCAACATGCAAGAGAAGGACATCTATGGTTATAGTAAGATTTTACACAACTATTCTATGTCCTTCTATTCCGATGTTGCAATATTCATAACATGAGGGACAGTACCAAAGCTCATGGAAGGGAAAGGGAAGCTGGCAAAGCCTCCTCTGGATTTAGAGATAGTATCCAGCTTGTAATGTTTGGTGAAAGTGTGGACAGAATACCATGCAGCTCCTTCCAAAACAGAGGCAGTGTCCAAGCCATTGGAGAAGGCCTCAGAGGAAGATACAGCCCTACTGGCATTGGATTTTACTGAGGAAGAGAGTGTCTTTCCATAGAACACATAGCAGTGGAAAATGGCCTTACAGATCCAAGTGGATATTGTTTAGAAACAGGTTTTCTTAGCGCCCTTGGATGAAAGGAAACAAACAGTTGTAAAGGAAAAAAGAAGTTATGTACTCACCATAACGTTCCATCTGAGTAGGTAACTTCATTTGTCTGCAACCTGTGGGTATCGGATCCGACAGCTTTCCAAGCTAATAGATACGAGCTCCAAGCTCCTCCCCTACCCATAATGCCCTGCCATCTCCCTCAAACCCTCAGATCGAGTTTGCCAAAGGACAATAAGGAATTCTATAACCTAGGAGTGGTTCCAAACTGTTTCAATGACGTCCATGAAAGGAAGCCATATCCTGACTCTTAGGTAATGAACTAAGGGTGCGGGGGATGGAGGGTGGGTCGGTTGCAGACAAATGAAGTTACCTACTCAGATGGAATGTTATGGTGAGTACATAACTTCTTTATCTGAAGTAGTTAACTTCATTTGCTCTGCAACCTGTGGTACAGAGTCCCCAGCTACCAACAACTTGGGAGGCCCTTATGGAAGGATATTCCATTTGAGCCAAACGATGCACGTCTTGTGGAGATCAAATCCAATTTGTAATGTGTAATAAAGGTATGAGAAGAAGCCCAAGTAGCTGCCAAGCAAATGTCATCCAAGAAAACTTTTGACCAGAAGGCAGCAGAAGAGGCCATGGATCGGGTAGAATGGGCTCGTACTCTCAGGGGCACAGAACGACCAGAGCTTTTGTAAGCTAGGTGAATGCACTGTGAAATCCATCCAGCTAAGGTTACCTTAGTAACTGGCTTGCCCAGACAAGATTTTGCAAAGGAAACAAAAAGATGTTCAGATTTTCGAAGATCTGCTGTTCTATTTAAGTAAAAGCATAACTGTCTGTGACCATCCAGACAATGAAGTCTGTATTCTCCTTTATTTTGAAAATTTGGAAAGAAAACAGGCAGATTAATGGTCTGGTTGATGTTGACTTCCGAAGCCACCTTGGGAAGAAAGGAGGGATTAGTCCTGAGGGAGACCCTGTTTTTATGAAAAATGATATAGGGAGGTTTACTGCAAAGAGCATGAAGCTCTGATATTCTTCTCGCAGAAGTAATGGCAATCAGAAAGGCCGTTTTCCATGATACATATTTCAAATCAACTGAAGCCGCGGGCTCAAAGGGGGGCCCAGTCAGAGCTTGAAGAACAAGGGTAAGATCCCATGGGGGAACTGGATCTTTAACGAGTGGTCTTAACAAAAAGATTCCTTTCAAGAAAGCCTTGCATATTTTGGAGGATGCTAGTGGCCCTGAGCTGTTACCAACATGGTAGTGGGAGATAGCTGCCAACTGAACATTAATAGTAGAAGCACTGGCTCCTTGATCAAAGGTATGTGAAAGAAAGTCTAGGACTGCTGGAATCAGAGCCGTAAAGGGATCTAAGTTCCTGTGCTCCGCCCAGATCGAGAAACGTTTCCATTTACTGTTGTAGATCTTCCTGGTGGATGGTTTATGGGCGGCCACCAGGATGGCTTTAACCGAAGATGATATACTGGTAGTCCTAGCCATCAAGGGAACTGGATCAACCAAGCTGACAGCTTCAGGCAGTCCAGATTGGGGGTCTTCAATCCTAAAGGGTGAGAGATTAGATCTGGTTTGGGATCCAAAATCCAAGGATATGTACTTGATGAGACCGTAGGTAAGGAAACCAGGTTTGGCGAGGCCAGAATGGGGCTATGAGGATAATTCTGCTCCCCAACCAACGAGCTTTCTGAAAGAATTTTGTTATCAAGGGAAGAGGAGGATAAGCATACAGAAGACCGGATGGCCAAGCATGAACTAGAGCGTCTCTGGGGGTTTCCCCTGGTGGGGAATCAGAGTGAAGAATTCGCTGCACTTTGTGTTCGAAGGCAAGGCGAAGAGATCACAGCAAGGTTGACCCCATTGGAGAAAGATTTGTTTCTCTACAGCAGGGTTCAGAGACCACTCGTAAGGTGAGAGGATCGGCCGACTCAACCTGTTCGCTAAGATGTTTGACCGACCCGGTATGTGCGTTGCTATGAGAAAGCGGTTGGTGGATATCACCCATTCCCATACTCTCATTGTCTCCCTGCAAAGTGGATAGGATCTGGTTCCCCCCTGTTTATGTACCAGACTACCGCCATGTTGTCTGTTTGAAGTGCAATAGTTCCTGGAGGGAGAAGGGGATGGAGAGCTTGCAACGCTAGAAACACCTCCGTCATCTTCAGGACGTTGATATGCAGTGAGGTCTCTGTGAAAGTCCACGTGCCTTGGACGGATCTGCCCATGCAATGCCCCCCCCACCCGAGGAGAGAAGCGTCCATGGTCACCGTGACTTGGGGAGGGGGTATTACAAAGGGGCGGCCTTCTCGAAGGACTCTGGAGTGGAGCCACCAAAGAAGCGATTCCCTGCAAATCCTGGTGAGAGGAATAGGTGTGGTCAGGGGTTGACAGAGGATGGACCATTGTACTTTTAACGTCCAATATAAGATCCTCATCTTGAGCTGAGCGAAGGGGGATAGATTGATGGCCGCTGCCATAGATCTCAGGACCCTCAGGACTAGCTCTGCTGGTGGGGCTGAGGATCATAAGAGATCTAGAATGTGAAGGCTCAGATTGCGAAGCCTGTCCATGGTCAGAAAGACTCTGGATTGAGTAGTGTCTATCCTGGCCCCTATGAATTCCAAAATCTGAGTGGGTTGAAGGGAGGATTTCTGGAGATTTATCGTGATCCCTAGGTGGCGGGCTAGGCATAAGAAGTAGTCCCTGCCTGAGCAGAGTTGATGCCTGGTGGGGGCGGTTAGGAGCCAGTTGTCCAGGTACGGAAAGACCTGTATTCCCTGAAGCCTCAGGTGGGCCCCTACAACTGCCATGACCTTGGTGAACACCCTGGGGGCTGTGGTGAGACCGAAGGGTAGGACCCTGAACTGATCATGGCTGGCTCCCAGCCAAAAGCGGAGGAACCTCCTGGATGGTCTGTCCATCAAAATGTGGTAGCACATCCAGTCGTTCTCCTGTAGAAGTGGGAGAATGGATTGAATAGTGACCATCCAGAACTTTTCCTTGGCAATTGATAGGTTCAGCGTTGACAGGTCGAGGATGGGTCATAAGTCCCCCATCTTTTTTGGCACCAGAAAGAACCTGGAGTAAAAGCCTGATCCAGATTGTTCGGTGGGGATGCGCTGGATGGCTCTTTTTCTTAGCAGCCCTAAGATTTCTGATGCTGCTGCCTCCCTCTGATCGGGTGGGACATCGGGGAGTTTTGTTGCTTGGGGAGGGTGAGATAGGAAGGGGATTTAATATCCTCTGGATATGATTCGGAGCATCCAGCGATCTGTTGTGATGGACTCCCATTTCGCCAGGTGTTCGGAGAAGCGCCCCCCGACTGCTTCCAGAGAGGAGCAGTCAGGCAACCCCTCAGGGTTATTGCACGGGTCGATCCGAAAAAGGTTCTCTCGACCCAAAATTGTTCGGGCCCCCTCTGCCCCTGGGCTGGTGTCCACACTGTCCTCCTCTGCAATCTGAAGGATGACGTATCCGGAGCGAAACGGGATTGTTGAGCTTTCCAGAACCACATCTTTTTTTGTCCTCTTTGGTTCCTGGAGTAGGACCTCTGAGGAGCCGAAAAGTGGATCCCGACGGCAGACGTCTTCTCGTCTTTCTCACTCTGGAGAAGCATATCGTGGACAGTTTTGCCAAGGAGTGTGGAACCGTCGAAAGGGGGCGTTCGCGAAGAACGCCTTGAAGGGTTCTGCAAAGTCGCAGAGACGGAGCCAGGCTTGTCTACGTAAGATAACGCCTGTTCTGCTAGCTCTAGCCGCTCCCTCCGTAGCATGGGAAAGGAGCCGCAGAGACGTGTTGGTGATTGACTTGAGAATGGCCATTCAAGCAGAGAAGGTAAGCTTGTCCTCGGCCGACATGGACTCTGGGGGTGACGCAGCATACTCTTTAATCAGGTCTCGCTGCAGTCTAATCACATGTGCCATATAATTCAGTGACCTTACAGAGAAGGTCGCTGAAGAAAACATCCACTTTCCCAAACGGTCTATCATCCAAGACTCCTTGTCTGGAGGATGCACCAAGGAACTCTCCTGTGCTAATTCCTTTTTAGTGGCAGCCGCCACCACCATGGCATCCACTGGAGCACCCTTGCTCCAAACTGTCCTGTCCATAGGAGGGCTGAGGATCCTGTCCGGTCTTTTAGGAATTGGTTCAACAGTGTCCGGTTCCTTCCATGCCCTGGTAGTAATGAGGTCTACCAGGGGATCGGCGGGAGGGGACACCCAAGGGGTAGATGGGCCTGCTTCAAACGCCTCCAGAAACACAGACTCATCCAAGGAAGGTTTTTGGGCAGACCACCCCCCTCTAATGCGTAACATTTCCATGATGTCTCCGAAGGAGACGTCTTCAGGGGGGGGGTGACCTTGGGGAACCTTTCCCCTTGCTCCAAGTCCGTGTCCTCTGTGAGGGACTCAGGTGAGTCTAAGTGCCTCCTCTTGTACTTCCAATTGTGAGAGACCTCCTTGGGGGGGTGTCTGAAGAGGCCTCAGCAACGATGTCCTGTTCCCCTATGGGAACAATCTTGGATGTAGGCACAGGCTGTCCCTGGGGCCGGATGATGGAGGACAGGCCCGTATGAGTGGGAATGGCAGGTGGATCTGAAGCAAGAGCCTGGGGCCTCGAATCCCTCGAGAGGACCCTCTCCAGGACGTCAAATGCCAACGGGGAACTGCTTTCCCTTGGATCCGACAGCATTCCCCTCGGATCAGATGTGTGGATCAGCGCCGAAGGTGACCCGACCGGATCCGAAAGGGTAGTGTGCCCCGACCTTGACAGAGCCGAAGGTCCACTGGCCCTCTCGGATCCGACATTCAGCTCACGGCCCCAAGAGCTCAGATCCGAAAATGGATCCGACAGACTCGAGGGTACAGTCAGCGCCGAAGTAGGAAGCACTGTCGGCGCCAACCATACCCTGGATCCGATAGCTCCGAGCCCTGAAAGCAGGTCGGAGAAAGAGCGATGGGGTAAAAAAAGGTGTCGAGCTCCCCCCCCCAGTGGGGGGGGAGGCAAGAGCACTCCCATCTGCATCTGGGCCTGAAGAAATCGATACATCATCCGGTCCATATCAGCATCTGACAAGCTTCTGATGGATCTAGATGAGGCCACTGAAGCCGGCCGGGAAGGCCACCTGGATGACCTCAAAGGCAACCAGGTCTCCTCCTCTGGCTCTAGGGAAAATCATGAAGAACGGAGCCGAGAGGGGGAAGGCCTGGAGACCTTAAGGGGAGAGGTGAGCTTTTTAGACAGCGGTGCCGAAAAGGTGGATTCTGACTGCCTTTTATGGCTCCGGTGCCTCTCCTTCTCTATCTTTTCTCTCTTTTTTGTCTGCTTTCCCTTTCCTCCTGGGCCAAGGTGGGAGGGTGAGTCCCAGCCAGGGGATCAGGAGCGACAGGTGAGGCAGCCGCAGCCATGGCCGGCACCACCGAGGTGGAAGAAGCAGAGTCTGGGGGCAAAAGGCCCGCCAGAATGAGCTTCAACCTCCTATCCTTCAAAGCCCTGGGGCTGAAGGCTGCACAGATGGGTACAGCCCGAAGAAAGGTGGTCAACCCCCAGGCAAAGGACACACCGAGTGTGACCATCTGCTGGAGACAGCTTATGGCCACACTCGGTACATTTTGAGAAAATGGCTTTAGGACCTTCAGCCACTGTAAAAGAAAAAAGAAAAGTAGGCTCACAAGCACACACCTTCACACATGCAGAGGGGGGAGGGGAATAAAACTAACAACTAAAATTCAAGAGAACTACCCAACAAAGACTACAAAATATAGGGGGAGTTCACACACACTAAGAAAAGGAAAAATCTGACAGAAAAGATGTTTTTAAAGGCTGACTTACAGTACTATTGCTCGGAGCTCGTTCTAGAGAAGCTTATGGAAGCTGCGGCAAACGAGATTTGGGAGTTAGAGGGAGATGGCAGGGCATTATGGGTAGGGGAGGAGCTTGGAGCTCGGATCTATTAGCTTGGAAAGCTGTCGGCTCGGATCCAAGTCGGATCCAATACCCACAGGTTGCAAAGCAAATGAAGTCAACTACTTCAGATCAGTTGTTCAGATTTCCTAATGGCCTTGGTCTTGTCTAGGTAAAATGTGAGCTGTCTATGCACATCCAAGGAAGCATCCTTTCACTAGAATTTTGAGAAATAGGAAAGAAAGTAGGTACATGAATAGATTGATTAAGACAGAAATCATTAATCACTTTAGGAATACAGGAAGGGTAAGTACAGAGAGAAGCCCTATCCTTGTAAAAGATCAGAAAAGGTTGACAAGCCATTAAGGCTTGACGGTCAGAAACTCTTCAAGCAGAGGTGATGGCTGCCAGCAAAATAGTCTTCCACATGTAAAACTTCGAAGAGGAGGTGACTGCAGGCTCAAAAGGGGCCTAAGTAAGCTTTTCCAGTACAAAATTCAAATTCCAGGGAGGAGGAACAGGTTTCCTGGGAGGCCTGATGTTAAGGACGCCTTTAAGAAAAAGCTTAACCTCTAGCCTAGCAGCTAAAGGAGGAGATAGAGGCAGACATGCATAAATGGCAGATAGGTGAGCTTTAATAGAATAGTAAGCAAATCCAACTTTAAATAGCTCACACAAATAAGAATTAAGGGAATGTCCACTGAAAATGGATCTAACATTTTCTTCAGACACCAGATGGAGAACCTCTTCCATTTGGACAAATAGGATCTCCTAGTATTAGGTTTCCTGGACTCTTGCAGAACTAGAAGCATGTCCTCACAGAAAAGCTGTAAGAAAGGGATCAGAAGCCTATCACCCACAGAGTCAGACTCAAGAGTTGTTAAGTGTGGATGGATAAGAGATCCCATGTGTTGTATGTGAAGATCCACCCTGTGAGGTAACTTGTGATGATTGCCCTTGGCTAATCGCAGAAGAGGGAACCAGTGCTGTCCTGGCCAAAAGGTGGTCATCAACAAGATATTTTGTTTGTCCTGCTGTATTTTTAGCAGAATTTTCTGAATGAATGGAAAGGGGGGGGATGCATAAAGAAACATCCCCTTGCATGACAATGGCAGGGCATCCACCTTCCATACCAGAGGATCTGGGGCTGTGACACAAAATTTAGGTAGTTATCTGTTCAAGGGGGAGGCAGAGGTCTACTTGAGGAATACCGCACTGCTGGAGAATGTCCAGAAACACATCCCTGTGAAGCATCCATTTGTGGGCTTGTGTCATGGACCCGCTGAGATTGTCTGCAAAAACATTCTGAACGGAGGGAATATAACAGCTAGTAATGTGACCTTTGCTTGAGAAGCAATCTCCCAGACCTGAAAGGCCAGCCTGCAGGGCAGTAAGACTTGTTCACATACCAAAGGGCTGTGGTGTTGTCCTTGAATAGTTTCAGGGGGCCTGGGAGGAGGGAAGACTGGAAAGCTTGGAGCGCTAGAATCAAAGACCTCATCTGTTTGATGCTGATATGTCGTTTCCTTATAGAGGGGAGACCAAAGGCTTTAGACTTTTAAGTGTCGCAGTGTTGTTTCCCACCCCATGTCTGAAGCATCTGTAAATAGTCCCTGCTCAGGATAAGAGTCCTGTAAAGGAAGACCTGGATTCAGAGAAATTTGTTGAATCCACCAGTGTATCTCTTTCTTCAGACAAGGGAGAAAAGGGAAAACAAACTCCAGAGGATGAGCATGCTGGCACCAGAGTGTTTTCAGATACCACTGGAATTTTCTCATGTGAAGTCCGACAAGGATAACACAGGAATTACAGACGCCATGAACCCTAGAATGTGGAGAAACTCTCTGACTGACATTGTTTGAGGGAGCAACTGTTGGAAGTAGGACAGAAGAGACTGCATTTTTGTGGAGGGAGGAAAGCCATCAATAAGGTCTATCCTTATTCTGCAGCTCAGGCAAACCTGATCCTGAGAAAGGCTGAGAGAAGACTTGCTGTAGCTGATAGTTAACTCCAGGCCTTGGAGCAGTGATATGGTGATTTGGAAGTTCTGTTGCAGAATGTCAGGATGATTTGCTTGAATTAGCAGGCTGTCCAGGTAAGAGTAAATAAGAATTCCTTGAAGTCTGCAAAAACTGAAAATGAGAGGAAGCAACAGAAAACCATAAGTATTTCCTGAACAGAGGGTGAATGAGAATATGAAGCTGTTCCCTTGATGTCTAGAGAAACCAGAAAGGCCTGAGGAAGCAAAAGAGGGAACAGAGTCTGGAGAGTGAGCATGTGGAAGGTGGTCACCTGAAGAAACAGACGGAGTTGGACAGATTCCTGGGGACTAGGAACATCCTGGAACAGAAGCCTTTGGAGAGGGGAACTTCTTGAATGGTCCCCTGAGAGATCAAGTCTTTTAACACCTGAGGAGGGGGTTGAGGGATGCCCATAAAAGGAGGAATGGACTTCCAGACCATGTAGTAGCCATTTTGAACAATGGAAAGGACCCACTTGTCTGAGGTAATGCTTGTCCAGGGAGGAAGAAAATAACAGAGGTGCTGGGAAAGAGGGATGTTGGAAAGACTGGACAGGTAGTCAAAGACTACCTGGCTTGTCAGGAAAGGAGGGCTTTTGAGCAGAAACTAGTTGTGATCTGCAGGAGCTCTCCCTGTGTGTCCCTTTCTTTTGAGGGAGGGGAAATGCGTGCCTTCTTCCTCACAAAATGAGGTTTGGGAGGATAATCCCTATGATACTTTGGGACCAGGGACACAAAAATGTGCTTCAGTTCCTGTAACACTTTCCCTTTTTCTTGTAAAGATTTGAAAAGGGGCAGCACCAGCATTAGCACCAAAAACAGCAGTATTGTCGAGAGGTGCATCCGTTAAGTTTTGCCTTGATATCATCAGGCAAAGGCTGCAACCTTAGCAAGAGTATCTCCTAAGAACAGATCCTGATGCAGCTGATCTAGCAGATACCTCAGCTGCATCACAACTGCACTTAATGGAGTCCCTAGTTACTTGGGAAGAGCCTGTCAAAAGAAAGGAAAGCTGTGCTTTGGCTGCAGAGTCAGGGAAATCAGTCAGCAGCTGTGAAGCTTGAGTCAGCAGGGCCAGGGGAGAAGAGTAGGAGGGCAGCAGTCTGGAAGATTTAACTACAGACACTGAAATCACAGCCGGACCTGCAGGAGGACATTTGGAAAGATATTTGCTTCCCCTGAGAAACTTTGTAGAACCTGTCTGGCCTTTTTGAGGCTGGTGGTTGACATTCTGAGTCTTGAGAGATTTTGTGACACTGAAAGAAAAGTATCCTAGAAAGCCCAGGAGGAATTGCTGAAGGAGGAGGAGTATCCGTCTGTAAGAGTTCATAATACCTCTTCTGCACTTCAGACACTTGTGAGCTTTCCCAAAGTCTCTCATCCTAATCCCTCCAAAGGATAAGTCTTCCTCAGGGGAGTCCCCACCACGGGAATCTACTTCAGGGGAAGCATAACCCAGGGGAGTCAATTTGTGTTGAGTAGTCTAAAGACTCATCTGAGGATGAAACTTCTTTCTCACAGGCCTCTTGTTCACAGCAGAACTCCTAGGTAAAGAGGGAGGAGGAGAAACTGGAGTAGGTGCTTGAAAGTACAGTTGTGTACACTTAGCACAAATGTAGATGTCCAAGTGTATTCACTGCTGCAGTCATTACATTTGGGTAATCTGTTGGCAGGTTGCCCTCAGTTGGCCTGATTAACAAAGTCTTGGGTCCTGCATCGGTTGCTCTCCCTTCTTCCATGACATCAGGGGTATAAAACATGCAGCCGAAACCATTACATCAGTTTTTCTTGCCCCAGATATCAGGTGGCCCCTAATGGGAAGCAAATAAAAATAAAACCACAAAGATATACCTCCAACAAAAAGCAAACACTCCAAAAAGGCTTTTAAGCATAGTAAAGGAAAGCAGAGGTATAGCCAGAAACAGTTAGGGGGCTGGAGGGAGGGTAAACAGGACTGCAACAGTGAATACATTTGAACATCTACATTTATGGTAAGTGTACACAACTGTACTATGTTCTTCATGTTTCACTGTTGCAGTCATTACATTTGGGTAGATTCCCAAAGTTATGGTTGGGAGGAGGAGTTTATACAGCATTAGGGCCAGCTATAAGGCCCTGCAAGACAACAGTGGCAAAGCCAGCTCTGGATTTAGAGAAAATTGGTAAATGATAATGCTTGGTGAAAGTATGTACAGAGCTCCAGGTAGCACCTTCTAGGATGTCCCTTGTAGGGACACCTCTGAGAAAGGCTGCAGAAGTAGATGCAGCCCTGGTGGAGTGAGATCTTATCCCCTGGGGGATAGATTTTCCATGGTGCTTATAGGAGAAATGAAATGGCTTATCCATTTAGAAATGTTTTGTTTTGGAATAGCCTTCCCCTCTGCCCCTGCAGCAAATGCTACCAGCAGCTGTTCAGATTTTCTTCGAGGTTTAGTCCTGTCCAAGTAGAATCTAGATCGGTTCCAGGCACAGAATCTTTTCCATTTGTCAGCATAAGATTTTCTAGTACTAGGTCTCCTTATCTCCAAGATGACATCCATCACAGGTTTGCTGAGGGATAAGGGTGAATTTAAGTGATTAGCCAGGCTGCAAGATTCAATGTTGGAAGCTGAGGGTGCAGAATTTGGTTCTCCTGCTGAGACAACAGGGAAGGGATCTGAGGCAGGTGCCATGGAGATAACTGCAACTCACTGCACAGGAGGGGGTACCAGTGTTGGCACGGCCAGTCTGGAGCAATCAAAATCATCCTTGGTTTGTCTTGTTTGACTTTTAGTAAAACTTTGGAGAGCAGAGGCAGTGGGGGGGGGAGGCGTAGACTGAAAGGTTTTTCCAGCTGAAGGACAGCATCCACTTTCCAGGCTTGTTTGTGGGGAGTCCTTATGCAAAACTTGTCCAACTGGTAGCTCTGGGGGGAGGCAAATAGATCTATGTCTGGGCTCCCCCATTCGCTTGTCAACATGTTGAAAATCCATGGTTCCAGTTTCCACTCGTGTGGGTCCATGAGGTTTCTGCTTAGTCTGTCTGCCAATGTATTCAATTTTTCTGGCAGGAATTGAGCTTGTAGGTGCACTTGGTAGCTCAAGGCTGTGTTCCACAATGCTATGGCTAGTCTGCAGAGGGGGTAGGAATGTGTGCCCCCCTGCTTGTTTATGTACCTCATAACGATGGTGTTATCCGTCTTTACCATTAGTTGTCCTGGAAGAATGTAGTCTTTGAAGGCTGTCAGAGCATTCTGTACAGCTACCATTTCTTTTTGATTGATATGTAGGTGCATTTGATTTGGGTTCCATTTGCCCAGAATGCACTTCCCTGACAGGTGAGCCCCCCATGCATAGTCTGATGCATCTGTAGTTAGGGTTTAGGCGGCAGTGGGTAGTGTGAATGGTAGTCCCTTGTTTTGGTGGCAGGCCTCTGCCCACCATAGGAACTCCAGGCACAGGCAAGGTATGATAGGAATTATTGTTTCCAGGCTGTGATAATGTTGACTTCATAGACTTTTTAGATACCACTGTAGTTTCCTCATATGCAGTCTTACATATGGAATTAGAAGAATGCAGGAGGCCATGAACCCCAAGGCTTGCAGTATTTGTATTGCAGACAGCAGGGTTTTTGTGGCCACTTGTTTGAAGTAAGTTACCAAATGAATTTGCTTTTCTGGCATGAGGAAAGCCATCTGGGCAGTTGTACTCAAGCTTGCACCTAGGAATGTAATTTGTTGACAGGGTACCAATTGTGATTTATTTTTGTTTATGGTGTACCCCAGACAAGTTAGAATCCTTTTTACAAATGCCAGATTTAAAAGTATGCCCTGGTTTTCTGCCTGAATGGTATGGTTATATCTGAATATTTCTTTGCCTGCAAAATGCAATAACTGGAGCCAGGCACTTTGTGAATACCCTGGGCGCAGTAGACAAGCCAAAGGGCAGTGCAGAGAACTGATAATGCAAGTAGCCTGCTTTGAAGCATAGGTATCTTCTGCAAGATTCCCCAATTGGGATGTGCAGGTATACTTTTTTTAAATTTAGTGTTGCCAACCAGGCATCTTTGTCTAGCATAGGAAGTAATTGGTGAATAGTCAACATAAATTTTAGAATCTCCAGAAAGATGTTTAGAGTAGAAAAGTTCAGGATTGGATGCCATTTGTCTTTTCTGGGTACCAGAAAAAGCCTGGAGTAGAAACCTCGCCCCTTTTCCTCTTCTGGTATCACTTGAATAGCCCCTATGCTTTAGAGGGAAAGTACCTGTTTTTGAGCCTCTGCCCACTGATTTGGAAGCAGGTATGGCCACCCATTTGTTGTTAGCAACGTGTGGAAATGAAATTTGCATCCCTGGGACACTATATTTAAAACCCATTTGTCCTGGGTTATGAGTTCCCAGTTCTTTGCATGAAGAGCAATCTTTCCCCCCAAAGGGGCAGTCAAACGTTAAGTGCTTGGGAATTTTAAAAGTAAGTCATTGAGACTGTTTACCATAGGGGGGTGTCTTGTTATTTCCAGATTTGGAAGTGGAGGTCCCCCACTGCTTAATTCTGAGTCCCCTGGGACTGAAACCTGTGGTTTTTGATGTGTCAGGGTTTGGCTTGAGAGGACCTGGAAGGGACTGGAAAGGACCAATTCTTAGTAGGCCAGTGCCTACTGAATCTTGGAGGTTGCACTTGTAAAAAATCATTAACAGTTTGCATAGATTTAGCTTTATATTCCATCTTTTTAAGAACTTCTTCATCCTTGTTGCCAAACAGGCAGTCCTGATTTAAAGGAGCATCCAACAATTTAGCTTTAACATGATCATGCAAAGATTGCTCCTTAAGCCAGGCATGCCTTTTAAGCACAGACTCAGTAACAGCAGCCCTGCAAGAGGCCTCTAAAGAATCAAAACCACATTGCAAAGTATGTTTTCCAACTTGTTCAGCAGAATGCATTAAATCCTGCAAATCTTTATTTTTCCACACAGTCAGGAATCAACATAATTTTCTGTTTAAGCAGTCCAATAATATGCTGTTGATATTTTAACATATGAAATTGGCAGTTTAAAGCTCTGACTGCCAAGGTTGCAGAAGTATAAACCTTTTTACCCCATCTATCCAGCGCCCTGGAGTCTCTATCAGAAGGGGTAGGATTTTTAGCAGTAGAAGCCTTAATGCCCTTGAGCACCTGAGAGATAGTCTCTGGATCTGCAACAGGATTTTTGAAAAGGAACTTGTGGGACTCAGGAACCCTGTAGTATCTGTCAGGTTTACTAGGAGCCGGATGCAGGGAATCAGGGGCCAAACTGGATTCTGAGAAAACATAATCAACCATGTCTAGTACAAGAGGTATAGCCTATGCTGAGGTAGAAGAAGGAAATCCCTAAGCCTCTTTTTTGAATCAGAAAATTCCTGGCTTTCCCAGTGGAAATGCTCCCTTAAAGTATGTAAAGTTTCCCCAAAAGAAAAATCCTCAGGAGGGGAAGCAGAAGGAATGGAATCCTCTGCATCAGAATCCTCATATGTAGGTATGGACAAACCTAGGTCAACAGAAGAAACAGAATCCTGATTAGAAGATTCATAATCAAGCTCAGCCCTAGGCCTCTTGGGGGGGGGGGGGTTGACTACCCCCTGATTAGAGTAATTACATCTTCAGCCATTTTTTATCATTTGTTTCTCAGGCATAGGGGCATGAGCATGTGGCCTGGGTGTCGTTTTTTTAGACGTGGATCGAGCTTTAGGCCTTGGTAATAAAGGCGGTGTTGATTTAATATGCAAGTCTGTAGGCCTGAATACACCCTCAGAAGCCAGTGCCTGCACAGCAGCTCCGGACCCATCCAAGGTACAGACATCCGCGGGTTCCATAGTTGAAGTATCTCGCTGCATACCGGACTCTAAATAGGTCTCAGTAGAGGCCTGCGAATCAGAAGTAGTGGGTATCAGGGGCAGCGGAAGCGCCTCACTGAGTACCGGTGAACTGGTGACTGGCTTAGGAGAAGCATCATCAGCAGTTTTGGACCTCAGTGGCCCGTCTCTGTCTTTATCTTTGCGTTTTTCAGAATCCCAGTAGTCGGATGGCTGACCGACATTTTTGAATAATTAAACCGAGAACTGAAATATTCAGAGGCAAAAATATATCGACGATGGATAGTGCACTGATTAAATAAAGCACAAATCCTACAGCAAGGTACATCGTGGTCAGGGCTTAGGCAAGGAATACAGTATGAATGAAAATCTTTATGAGGTACTTGATTTCCACAAAATGCAATTATTAACTTTTGCTGACATCGGTAAGGAGCAAGAAAAAGTTTCCCCAATGTGGTACTTAGCTTTAAGTTGAAGACTTCGGTTCTGAAACTAGAAAACAAAAATTTCAGGAGTCAGACAATCAGCACTTGCGAACTGCTTCTGCTTTGGGCACCGCATGGCAAGAAAGACCGATGTAATAGTGTTGGCTACATGTTTTATACCCCGGACGACCTGACGTCATGGAAGAAGGGACAGCAACTGACGCAGGACCCAAGACTTTGTTAATCAGGCCGACTGAGGGCAACCTGCCAGCAGATTACCCAAATGTATATATGGCAAACAAACTTCGGACTCAACACGACTATAAAATAAAAATTAGATGTTTATTTGGTAAGCGCTTTCGCGTACCTTTCAGTACGCTTCCTCAGACCATGAATATACTGACAAAGCAGTATGTTTTTATACAGTGACAAAAATGCTTTAATAATTTAATAGCAATTAGACTCAATGAGCAACTTGTTGAAAACAATTAAAATCCTTAGTTTAAAGATGCACTACAATTTAAAGAAATATACTCACTAGGAGTATGAGTAGTATAAAAATAACAGTGTAAAAAACTTTTAACATGAGTATAAAATATAAATATAGAACCTAGCTTACTATAATTTCATATCAAGTTAATCTCAAAACATTTATTATTTACATATACATATAAAAATTCCAAATGTGCAAATAAAATGCAAGAGAATAAGTTAATAAACAGTATATGAAACATTTTACATATGACAAATGAAAAAAGTACCTAGATAAATAATTGAGTATGAATAAAGCTAATATTGTATACATACCATTTTTTGTTAAGGTTTGAATGGAACAAATAAATAAATAGGTAAGCCAAGGTTAAAGCATAGACTTATTAAACTAATTAAATATAAATAAAAGGGAAGAGTCAACCTTATATAAGGTATATACTTCTACTATGATGTAATATTATATATATTTTTATATACATATTCTTTATAAAGCTCATCTGCGTGCATTAAGGTAGGGTTTTATGGAAACATAGAGATTTAAACCTGGAGAATGATGCCCTTTTAACCTCAATATCCATTTCAGTTCTTTTAATTCTAACAGATTCATGTAGTCTCCACCTCTGCTATTGGGTTCTACAATTTCTAGTACCCTAAACACAAAAGAATGACTTGGGAAACATTGCACATGTTTAGCCAGAGCATTCAATTCATTCAATTTCTTTATATCATATATATGGTTATAAACTCTGTGTTTGAGCTTACGTTTCGTGAGGCCTACATAAAATGCAGGGCAGTGTACACATGTAGCTAAGTAAATTAATCCTAAACTATCACAAGTGGCTGAAAACCTTGGTTTGAAGGTATATTTTAATTCTGGATGTATATATATTTGTTCTTTGGTAATAAACTTACAGTAGTTACACTGTTTGCAAGGGAAAGTTCCTAATTTTTCTCTTGGCTTTGGTTTGATGTCATTTGGCTTATCACAAAGCAATCTTTTAAGATTTTTATTATTCCTATATGTAAAATGAGGCACTTTTCCTACCAGTTGTGTAAAATCATCTGTCATTAAAACCTTCCAATTATTGTTTATTATTTCCCTAATATTACAACTATCATTCGTATAAGTTGTAACAAAACTTAACTTTCCTGAGGAATGAGGAACATTCTTAGTACCTTTTCCATAAGAATAATCATATGTTGTTTGTGCTGGTGTCTCTACATCTTTCAGTACTTGCGCCCTGATTTTCTTACTAAGTTTTCATCATATAGTCTATCTAAAAAGACACGTTCCAGTTTGCCTGCCTCTAAAATTAGGTCTGTTGTATCTTTACAAATTTTTGATAACCTGATAAACTGACTTTTGACTATACCTTTATATACATAACGTGGATGCATGCTGTCGTAGCGTAGTATAGTGTTCCTCCAACAAGTTTTTCTAAATAGGGTAGAGCTTAATTTACCATTCCTTATGTCCAGAGTCACATCCAGAAAATTAACTGATTCGTATGAAACCTGTGCTGTAAATTTAAGGAAAGTGGTTGTAGTTTCTAAATAATTTTTAAAACCATAAAATTCTTCTGTAGAACCTTCCCAAATTAATAAAATATCATCGACAAAACGGTAATAGGCCAAAACTTTCCTAACTAGAGGATGAGTGAAGACATATTCTTTCTCCCATTTATACATTACCAAGTTTGCATACGTGTTTGCGCAAGGGGTGCCCATAGCCACCCCTGAAATTTGCAAGTATAGGCACCCCTCAAAGGCAAACACATTGTTGCTCAAAACAAGGTCTAGTAGTTGACAAATCAAAATAATATCATTCCTTTTTAAGTGTGGGAAGACTAATAACAATTCTCTTACAGCTTGTATGCCCTCAGCATTAGGTATGGAGGTAAATAAACTATTTACGTCCATAGTAACTAATAGGTGTTCTCCTTTAACCAATTTTTTATCAATAGAAATTAAGGATTCCAATAATTGATAGGTATCTTTTAATATACTTGGAATTTCATTTATTAAAGGTCTCATAGTCTTTTCCAAGTATATAGAAATTTTTTCAGTTGCCCATTTCTCACTAGCTACAATGGGTCTTAATGGTGGGGGTAGAACACCTTTGTGCATTTTTGGTAATCCTTTAATTATAGGGACCTGTGGGTTATCTATAGAAAAATATTCATACAAGTCTTGTGATATTTGACCACACATAAGGAAGTCATATATCTCATCTTTAACACCAGCTATAATTCTTGTCATTTTTACTTCATCTATTTTCAAATAGGTAGTTTCATCTTTTAACAAATCCAACATTAAAGACTGGTAGGTCATTCTATCAAAAAGGGCTACCCCTCCTCCCTTGTCAACAGGCCTAAAAATTATAGAAGGATTGTTAGTCAATTCATATAGAGAGGTTTGTAGTTCTTTAGAAATATTAAAATACATACATTTTTTCTTTATATTAGTGCAGTATTCATAGATGTCTTTTTCACAGAGTTTTATAAATAATTCAACATGCCCCGGTATTATAGGGGAAAAAGAACTTTTTCTTTTGAATAAAGTTACTTCATTTACTCTATTAATGTCACTTTCAGAACATTTCGATTTAAAAAATATTTTCAGCGCTATAGAGCGTCCGAACATTCTGAGGTCCATTAATAAATCAGAGAGGGTGCTGCCCTGTGATGGTACAAACGTCAACCCTCTATTCAATAATTCTTCATCATGTATAGATAAAACATACCTTGACATATTAAAAAAGAGCTGAGTCTCTACTGTTTTTGTCGCCTTCTTTGAAAGGCTTCATTTTCCTCCGATAGCTTGCGTTTCCTGTTGTCCCAGCTGTTCCGACGTTCTCTCGTTGGGACAAATTTCTTTATCGGATACGGTAAAAAAGGAGCATTATTGGTACTGTTTTTCGATATGGCTCCTAAATTCCTTTGAGCCACCCTAATACGGTTCGCTTCTTGATTTGGAAGTGGTGTAGAGGTAACCGCTGTTAGTGTAGCAGTAATTGGAGCCTCTGGTGGTGTAGTGAAATTATCTCCTGAGGTATCCTCTTGGACAGTTCGTGCAAGTGGTGGAACGGCAGAACCAGCCGTGGCTGGCGCTGTTAGTGTGTCATCATGTGGCGCCAAATTTTGAAACTGGGTACGTTGAAAAATATTTGG
Organism: Protopterus annectens; assembly: GCF_019279795.1. Classification (NCBI taxonomy): domain Eukaryota; kingdom Metazoa; phylum Chordata; order Ceratodontiformes; family Protopteridae; genus Protopterus; species Protopterus annectens. Next base: position 320,319,312 of record NC_056739.1, read on the forward strand.
TGATTCTCTCCTTGGCCAAATAAAGACATTCCCTGAAAGGAAGTCTTGGTAATCACGTTGTAGCGTCTTATGCTTGGTTTGCTGTAAACGTAAGGCATAGGAGCTAACCTGATTGTACAGATTGTCCATTCTTTGCTGAAAATGATCATCGGGGAAGCTATCGTTCAGCTCATGTTGTACACAGTTAATTTTGGTTAACAGTTCTTTTTCCAATGGGGCAAAGTAGTCAATTAGTAACTGGATATATTTCATACTTGTTTCTAGATTTAACTCCTGCCATCTCTTGAGCAGAATAGGGTGAGTATCACCATAGGTTGGCATACAAAGTATTCGTGATACCTCGGGAACAAGTTTGAAACGTATGCATGCTTCCATATGTTTTCTTTGCCAGTTCAAACGTTGGAATCTATAGAGGTCATTTTCTAAGGTTTTAAACTTAGAATTAAACATTTCTAGGTTATCAGTGTTAATGTCTATTTGATTACCATTCGGTGCCCTAAGGTCCAGAGCCAATAAAGGATTGAACTCCTCATTTAGCATTGTTGTCCATTGTTCTTTTCTACGTGGTATCCTCGGTTCTGGAACATAATCCAATTCCACATTAGGATTTGTCATGTCGTGAGTTGAGGTGGTACTAAAACAAAAATAATAGAGCAAAACGATAGACCACTACAACAGAGAGTCCTAGGTTAAACGAATCAGAAATATGGCAAACAAACTTCGGACTCAACACGACTATAAAATAAAAATTAGATGTTTATTTGGTAGCGCTTTCGCACCTTTCAGTACGCTTCCTCAGACCATGAATATACTGACAAAGCAGTATGTTTTTATACAGTGACAAAAAATGCTTTAATAATTTAATAGCAATTAGACTCAATGAGCAACTTGTTGAAAACAATTAAAAACCTTAGTTTAAAGATGCACTACAATTTAAAGAAATATACTCACTAGGAGTATGAGTAGTATAAAAATAACAGTGTAAAAAACTTTTAACATGAGTATAAAATATAAATATAGAACCTAGCTTACTATAATTTCATATCAAGTTAATCTCAAAACATTTATTATTTACATATACATATAAAAATTCCAAATGTGCAAATAAAATGCAAGAGAATAAGTTAATAAACAGTATATGAAACATTTTACATATGACAAATGAAAAAAGTACCTAGATAAATAATTGAGTATGAATAAAGATAATATTGTATACATACCATTTTTTGTTAAGGTTAAACCTACAGCAAGGTACATCGTGGTCAGGGCTTAGGCAAGGAATACAGTATGAATGAAAATCTTTATGAGGTACTTGATTTCCACAAGTAATGCAATTATTAACTTTTGCTGACATCGGTAAGGAGCAAGAAAAAGTTTCCCCAATGTGGTACTTAGCTTTAAGTTGAAGACTTAGGTTCTGAAACTAGAAAACAAAAATTTCAGGAGTCAGACAATCAGCACTTGCGAACTGCTTCTGCTTTGGGCACCGCATGGCAAGAAAGACTGATGTAATAGTGTTGGCTACATGTTTTATACCCCGGACGACCTGACGTCATGGAAGAAGGGACAGCAACTGACGCAGGACCCAAGACTTTGTTAATCAGGCCGACTGAGGGCAACCTGCCAGCAGATTACCCAAATGTAATGACTGCAACAGTGAAACACGAAGAACATCAGAAGAATACCTTACTGCTAGGAAAGCATTGAGAATTCCTTGGGGAAAGGCTCTTCAGTCTGGAGAAGGATCCTGAGGGAAGGAAATATGTTTTTGCTTCTTTTTAGAGGGAGGATCAACACTATGCTGGGACAGATGGGCCAACACAGGCCTGGATTCCTGCACAAAGACTGTCTTAAATAACTAAGTCAGAAGAGGTACTACGAGGAATGTCCAAAGCAGTGGGCCGCGGTTCACCCTTACCATCCGGAACAGATGTCTGCAAGGCCCCGGCAGAAGTTCTAATGGAACTCTCCTTAATGGCTTCCAAATGCAGGAAGAGAACCTGGCACCAAACAGACCTCCAGGCCTTCACTGGCCTCTAGAGGGATGTCTGGGTTCAGAGGCGCAGCCGAAGACTGAGGCCTTTTTCTTCAGAGGCTCACCAGATGGACCCGCCATACCCTCCAATGCAAACCCTAACCTCTTGAGTCTCTGATTCTTGAGGTAGATGTTAAGGGCAGAAAGACGACTGCAGAGCATCTTAAGGAGAAATGCCTAACAGACTGAGCAAGCCTTATAGTCATGAATGGACCTCAAAACAGAAAAAGACACTGATCCTGGTTTTGTGTGGAATCTGTCTTCCAGAATGGCACTTACCCTTCCTGGATGACATTAACCTAAAAAAAAAACATGCAGTAGCAAGAAAATACAAATAAATTCCCCAACAGGGCACTTATCTGAAACGGCAACCATTCAGCGTTCAGACGAACGATAGAAGATGGCATTCAGACTGGCATCACAGAAATTCTGAGGATGGTACGTGCATACATCAGTTTTATGGCCTACATTGGCTGCTATATATATATATATCTATATGCAACATCACATGTACCCTGCAGTAGTAAAAGTCTCTGGTATGCTGGCAGGGCATTCGGGTTGCCTCAGTGGGGAATCCCCCATCTTGTGAATACTGCAACATGGGAATAGGACATCCATAAGAACAAAACTCCCTGCATTACTTAGAAAACAGACCTCTTCAGTGGTAGCTTATAAGCTAAAACAATGCTGAGTAGTCCTCGACAGAGAAATAAGATCCATCTTAAAGTGCTTGGAAAGTGTATAAAGGGAAAAAAAGTGGCTGCTGAATAAACATTAGTAAAAACATTCTTTAAAAAAAGCGACAGAAGGGGTAACTTCCCAGATGAAGTAGGTATTCACCCTTAAGGACTAACTGTGATTTTCATAGCAGAAAATTATACATCTGGGAAGCTACATGGAAAGATGCAGCTTAAATGCATTTATGCCCCCCGTTCTTGTCATAAGAGATAATGATGATCCAGGAAACTTTATACAAAGGACATGTCCTAGAATTACAATTGAAGAGCTGACAATGCACATCTGCAGTGTTCAAAAGCCACTCACTCTCACTCGCATGACAGGGGAAAGAATATGGGAAGATGAGTCACAGCTAAGTGCACTTTTAGAAAGGGGGACAAGCTGAAGAGCAATCAGAACACCATAGGGACACCTTAGTGCAGAAATGGCTGCTTCTGTAAGGTAGTTGTTCCTGTCACACTTGATCTTTAACATTCACACTATCGAATACCTTGGGAATAAAGGAGTGATCTGTCAAGAGGGAAACAGCTTTATGAAAAGTGAGAGAAGGCCCAAGGGTGAAAGACTGATGTTCTGAACTTCTGACCAGAATAATTGCTGTCAAGAAGACAGTATTCCCAGAGGGAAAGTTAAGGTCAGCAAATTTCCTGTTTCAAAGAGAAGCAAGATCAATTCTTTTCAGATCAGAATTTTAATTCCTAGGGAAAAATAGGAACAAACCAGGGCATGAAGTTAAAAGGTGCCTGTAAGAACTGTCCAATACACTTGAAACCAAAGAATGACTGTTTCTCTCATCAGGGAAACCGTAAATGTCTGTAAGCTGGACCATAAAACAGCATAAATGATCACTACATCAAAAAGGAAAGATAAACAATCCAAGACTGCAGCAACATTATAAGTCATGGGGATACAACCCCATCTCCTAGCATGACTGCGGTAAAACCACAAGTTATGGGGATACAACCTAGTCTCCTAGCATGACTGCAGCAAAGTCACAAGTTATGGGGGTACAGCCCTGTATCCTAGCATTACTGCATGAAAAGTCACAAGTTACAGGGATACAGCCCTGTCTCCTACCAAGACTGCAGCAGTCACAAGTCATAAGGATACAGCCCCGTCTCCTAGCATGACTGCAGCAAAGCCACAAGTTATAGGCCCAGTCTTCTAGAATGTGCCAAGGACTGCACATTCTGAATGTCACACTAAAAAGTCTGGGTGATCTGATGGCTGCATGGTGTAGCGGAATAAAGCCCTGAACGTGACTTTGATAAACTGGGATTCACTGGCAGTCCAGGTACTTAGTGAGCCAGATGATGAGGATGGGCATTAGCACCTACTACCATCTCATTTATTCATAGGTTGGTATCAGCCCTAGGGCCTATACAAGCCTAACCATAACAATTCCCTGGATTTTTCTTCCCACATTATTTACTTCCCTGGACCCCTGTCCAGCAGGGTGACTGACATGATCCCCGGGGTGAATTGCCCATCTCCCATCCAATCATCAAGGTTCCTTTTGCAGCGGGCCAAGGAGGTGCTCTGCTTGACATGTATCGACAGTCTATTCCAGAGTATGGGGAGTTTCTGGGTCAGGAACCTATCCCTCCAGCATGTTTTGTTCATTGTGATGACAAGGTTTAGATAGCTGGAGCGGGTGGCTCTGAGGGATTAGGATTCCTTTAAGTGGAGCATGTCCAATAGCTAAGGGTTTGACATGGCCTTGTATGTTAAGCAGAGATCGTCTCTGAGTAGACGATATGCCACAGAGTACAGCTGGAGTTTTTTTTAGACTGTCAGCATAGGGCATCTGCTTTATGCCTGTGATTCTTTTAGTGAGGTATTTCTGCAGCCTTTGCAGCTGTTGCAGATGTCTTGTGAGGTACATACCAAACGGGGTGTTGTACTCTATAATGGGTCTAATGAGGGATGAGTATAGTGGGACAATGACCTCCTTTTTTCTGGATGAAAAGCCCTTGGTGATGAGGTGTGCCAAATAGAAGGTTTTCCTGACTGTTGTGGCGATGTGGTTATTAAAGGTGAGACCATTGTCCACCTGTGTCCCCAAGTCTCTCATCACACTTTCAGTGTTTAGTGTACTGCCACCTATGTGGTAATTCATGGGTAGTTATGTACTTACCATAACGTTCCATCTGAGTAGGAAAACTTCATTTGTCAGCAACCTATGGGTCTTCGGATCCATATCAGATCCGAGCCGGCAGTTTCCAGCAGCTAAGATCCGAGCTCCGAGCTCCAAGCTGCTCCCCCTTACCCATAACTCCCTGCCATCCCTTCCTGACCTCAGATCGAGTTTGCCTATAACAAGGCTTGACATCACAACCTGTCTAGGTAACCGGGTACAAACTACTGTAAAGCAGGAATATCAAAGAACATCCGCAAGGGACAGGGGATGGAGGGAGGGACGGTTGCTGACAAATGAAGTTCACCTACTCAGATGGAACGTTATGGTGAGTACATAACTTCTTAATCTGAAGTAGTTAACTTCATTTGTGCAGCTACCTGAACCATGGGAGGCCCTCAAGGAAGGATGTTCCAGAGCACTGCAAAGGATGCTCTCCCTCTGGAAACCAGATCTAACTTGTAGTGGTTTATAAAAGTGTGAGATGAGGCCCACGTGGCAGCCGAGCAAATGTCATCTAACGAAACTCTAGCCCGAAAAGCAGCCGAGGGAGAAACCGACCGAGTTGAATGGGCATGGACTCCCTGAGCAGCAGGCCTGCCAGAACTCTCATAAGCCAAGAGAATACACTGAGAAACCCATCTGGATAGTGTGACTTTAGAAATAGCTTTCCCCAAACTGGATTTAGCAAAGGACACAAATAACTGATCAGAATGTCTATGATCGACTGTCCTGTGCAGATAAAATCTCAACTGTCTGTGTACATACAAAGAGTGTAACTTGTATTCGCCCTTATTTTGGTAGTTGGGAAAGAAGACCGGCAAATTCAGCCTGATTAATATTAGCTTCGGAAGCAATTTTGGGGAGAAAAGAGGGATTGGTCCTGAGGAATACCCTATCCTTATGGAAAATCAAGTACGGCGGTTTGGCACAAAGGGCTTGAAGCTCCGAAACCCTTTTTGTCGACGCAACAGTGACAAGGAAGGCTGTTTTCCAGGATAAGAACTTGAGATCTACCGAGGCAGCAGGCTCAAAGGGAGAAGCTGTTAAGGCCTGGAGCACCAGCGATAAGCCCCCAAGGAGGAACCGCATCTTTCACCGGAGGCCTTAGTAGGAAGGTGCCTTTTAAGAAGGCCTTACATAACCTGGATGAAGTTAGAGGGCCAAGATCACATCCAACGTGGTAATGAGCGATCGTCAACTGTACTTTGACTGTGGAAGAGCTAGCCCCTTTATCAAACAACCCCGACAGAAAATTCAGCACAGCTGGTAACGGAGATGTGAAAGGATCCAGGTTCTGATATTCAGCCCAAATAGAAAAATGTTTCCATTTGCTACGATAAACTTTCCTAGTAGATGGCTTATGGGCAGCCACTAGGATCGCTTTGACCTGGGAAGAGACACCAGGAGTCTGAACTAACAGTGGAACTGGATCAACCAAGCTGCGAGCTTGAGGTTGTCCAGGTTCGAGGTTGGTAGGCCCAGGGGGTGAGATATCAGATCCGGAAGGGGATCTAGAAACCAGGGAGGATTCACTAGATGAGACCACAGATAAGGGAACCATGCCTGACGAGGCCAGAATGGGGCAATGAGGATTATCATGCACCCCAACCGCCTGGCTTTCTGCAGAAATTTGAGCATCAGGGGAAGAGGCGGATAAGCATAAAGAAGACCGGGAGGTCAAGCATGCACCAGAGCATCTCTTGGGGATTCCCCGGGTGGGGGAATTAGAGCGAAGTAGGTGTCGCATTTCGTGTTTGAAGGAGAGGCGAAAAGATCGCAACAAGGTTGACCCCATTTGGAGAAGATCTGCTTCGCTACTTTGGGATTCAGACCCCACTCATACGGGGAAAGGATGGTGCGACTCAGTCTGTTCGCTAGGATGTTGGACCGACCCTGAATGTGCGTCGGTACAAGAAAGCGGTTGGTGGAAATCGCCCATTCCCAAACTCTCATGGCCTCTCGACAAACTGGATAGGACCTGGTTCCCCCCTGTTTGTTGATGTACCAAACGACGGACATGTTGTCCGTCTGGATCGCAATCGTCCCAATGGGAAGAAGGCTCTAAAGCGCTTGCAACGCCAACAGCACAGCCCTCATCTCCAGGACACTGATATGCAGTGAGGTCTCTGTCTGGTTCCACGTGCCTTGGACGGTCCTGCCGCAACAATGCCCCCCCCACCCGAGGCGAGAGGCATCCATGGTCACCGTGGCTAGGGGAGGGGACATAGAGAAGGGGCGCCCCTTCAGGAGGTCCGGAGACTGGAGCCACCACAAGAGGGCACTCCTGCAAACCCTGCTGAGAGGGACAGGATGGCTTAGGGGAAAGCATAGGAAGGACCATTGGACTTGGAGTGTCCATTGCAGAATTCTCATATTCAGGCGCGCCATGGGGAGGAGGTTGATGGTAGCCGCCATCGAGCCTAGGGCCCTCAGGACCAGTTCCGCCGGAGGGTTCGGACAATAAAGAATAGCCTGCACATGTAGTGTTAGGGATTGCAACCAGTCCAGAGTTAAGAAAACTAAGAAGTGGTTTGTGTCAACCCTGGCTCCGATAAAAATCTATGACCTGAGTCGGGAGCAGGGAGGACTTCCCAGCATGAATTGTAATCCCCAGCCGGGAAGCTAAGCGAAGGATAAATTCCTGGCTGTGCAGAGTAGATGCCGTGTGGGGGTGGTCAGGAGTCAGTCATCCAGGTACGGAAAGACCTGAATTCCCTGGAGTCTCAGGTGGGCAGCAACTACCGCTAACACCTTGGTGAACACCCTGGGGGCTGTGGTGAGACCAAAGGGGAAGACCCTGAACTGATAGTGACTGGCGCCTAGCCAGAAGCGGCGGAACCTCCTGGATCGTCTGTCCATTAAGATGTGGTAGTACGCATCCTTGAGGTCTATGGAGCACATCCAGTCGTTCTCCTGCAAGAGGGGGAGAATGGATTCAAGAGTGACCATCCGGAACTTTTCTTTGGCTATTGCCAGGTTCAGCAGGGATAAGTTGAGAATAGGCCTTAAGTCCCCAGTCTTTTTTGGCACCAAGAAGAACCTGGAGTAAAAGCCCGATCTGTACTGGTCTGGGGGGCACGTGCTGGATCGCTCCTTTTTCTAGCAGCTGCCGAATTTCTGTAGCTGCGTCCTCCCTCTGATCGGGTGGGACATCGGGGAGGAATCTGGGTCTGAGAGGGGGATGGAGATACCGAATCTCGTAGCCTCTGGATATAATCCTAATCACCCAGCGGTCTGTCGTGATGGACTCCCAAGCTGCCAGGTGCTTCAAGAAATGCCCCCCGACTGCCTCCAGAGTGGAGCAGTCGAGTAACCCCTCAGGGTTGCTGTGTGGGCCGATCAGAGAAAGGTTCTCTGGAACCAAAGTTCTTCGGGCCCCCTCTGCCTCTAGGGCGGCGTCCACCCTGACCTCCTCTGCCTCTGACGGACGGGGAGTCTGGAGCAAAACGGGATTGCTGAGACTTTCGGAACCACATCTTCTTCTGTCCCTTTTGGTTCTTTGAGGAGGACCTCTGGGGGGAGCAGAGAAGCGGACTCTGATGGCAGACAACGTCTTCCCGTGCTTCTCGTTCTGGACCAAAGTATCGCGTACGGTCTTGCCAAAAAGGGCAGAACCATCAAACGGGGCATTAGCGAATGACGCCTTGAAGGGTTCCGTGAAATCACAGTGGCGGAGCCAGGCCTGCCGCCTTAGAACGACGCCCGCTCTGCTAGCTCTAGCGGCCCCTTCCGTAGCATGGGACAGCAGCCGCAGAGGTATTGGAAATCGACCTGAGAGTGGCCATTCAGGTAGAGTACACCTGTTTGTCCTCTGCCAACATGGACTCTGGGGGCGACCCAGTGTATTCTTTGATAAGATCCCGCTGGAGCCGTATGACATGTGCCATGTAGTTCAGCGACCCTATGGCAAAGGTGGCTGACGCAAACATCCGCTTCCCCAAATGGTTCATCGCCCGGGACCTCACCAGCCACATCATGTTCCAACAAGGGAACTATCTGGGACGTCTGAGCAGGCTACCCCTGGGGCCGGGTGATGGAGGTCGGACCCATCTGCGAGGGAGTGCAGGGTGGAGCCGTAGCTAAGGCCGGGGGCCTGAATTCCATCGACAGAACCGTCTCTACCACGTCGAATGCCGAAGGAGAGACGCTCCTCCCTAGGATCTGAGAGCCGACTCTCCCTCTGATCCGATGGGCAGATCGGGGCCGGGGCCGAAGCCAACGGATCCGAAAGTCCAGTATGCCCCGACCTAGTCAGAGCCAAAGGCACACTGATCACCTCGGATCCGAAGTTTAGCTCTCGGCTCCGAGAGCCCGGATCCGTAGAAAAGGGACCCGACAGACTCGAGGGTATTGTCGGCGCCGAAGTGCCCGAGACTACCGGCACCGACAACCCCCCGGCTCCCTTGTAAAGTCATCATCTGAAAATACCATCTGATCATTGGGGGCCGGAGGGTCTGCTGTGGGGTCTCTAGTAGGAGCCTCTCTTGACTTAGAAACTTGTAGTTTGGGATAGGCTTGATTTTGTTGATATGCTGTTCTATCCCTTACCAATTTCTTGGACTTATTTTGTTTTAGTTTCAATAGTAAAGAGTCTATGCTGTTGAAAATACGATTGTAGTCGTATTTATAATGTAGAAAGTCAATATCAGATTTAATGACATCATCCAGTATACTGATTTCCGTTTTGAGTTTATTGATATTAATTCTGTAGTGTTTGATTAGTAGTTCCAACAATTGTATGCCCTGTTGTTAGAACAAGTCATTTAGGTCAGTGAGGAACCCTAAATCTTGCCCAAGAGTAGTCTATAGAAGAGGTACCAATATAAAGGAAATCCTACAAAGGAACCACTCTATGAACTCCTTTACTAGGTACAAGGGCCCTGCTAGCTGTGGCTCATGTAACTGGTGTGGGCTAGTAAAATCAGGTGAAACATTTACCATCAGAAATAAAAGATACACAATCCACCACAAAATCAATTGTGAGACCAGATCAGTGGTGTATGCAGCTTTTGTGACTACTGTCCCGGATTCTATATAGGCAAAACCGGGAAATTCCGGAGCTGATCTACCAACACAACTACTAATTAGAACCGGAAAATGGACAGTGCCTTATCAAAACACATTTAGAAATCCTGGCCATAAATTTCATTTATGGCCATTGACCATACCACCTAGCATCAGAGGTGGTCCACTTACACTGATGCTAGAATTTAGAGAATTGGAATGGCAAATAAGGTTCGATGCATTCAGTGACCCAGGTTTAAATGAGAACTGCAACATAGCAGCAATCCTAAAGTTAAAAAGTTACATGAGATAGTATTTTCAGAATATGTTTGTTTATACTTTCATAATTTTCATAACACTGATTTATATGTATATTTCACTAGACAAGTCTACTATTTCTTTAGTGTGATCTAGTGAAAGAATTTTAATTACAAAAGAAGTTATTTTACATTAGTTGCAAGTTAGAATATATATATATCCATACAACTTGACAACTTTTAATTTTATAATTCATTTAAATCTAAAGTAGATTTCAATTTTCAATATGAAGGTTGTAACATTGTGCTTATAACTTGATGTTTTTTATTTTTATGTTGATGTAAACGCTAGATTTTATTTTGCTGATTGTGAATTTAAAGTGAAATAGCACACTAGAGGAAGTGATGTCATTGCCACACCTCTGATTTCCTCTTAAATATTTGGCGCTAATATTCACTTTGTTTGTTCTGAAGAAGCTGTAACTCTTTTTTAGCAGCGAAAACGCTACTGGATTTTAATAAAGCTGCATTCAACTTACCATTGGACTTGGAGTTTTGGTGCTATTTCTGACTGCCTTGCCTCCTGCTTTTGTTTATATATATATATATATATATATATATATATATATATATATATATATATATATATATATATATATACATACACATACACATACACACACACACACACGTTCTCACGACTCTATCTGATGGCAATTTCTCCAACTGTGTGTCTATTTTCTGAATGGCCAGCAGCCATACCCAACAGTTAAATTCATAACCTGGATTTTGGTTTCTGTACATAATGAGCAGTGAGATATGAGGTATGCACAAGAACAAGTCAACATGGGAAAGGATACTGAGGACAGCTCATCAAAATCTAATTAGTAAAGAATACACACATTGAAAACATCGAAAATCACATTACCAGAAATATGTACACATACAAATTGCCAAACATTTATAAACTTAAGGATTACAACAGTCATCATTGTAAACTACAATATACATTTACTCGTTGCAATAAGTATCATCAGCAGAACAAGCTTTGAAATGGTCATCAACCCAAGCCTAAATGACACCCTCCACATAAGACTATGCCCCCCCACCCCTACCCTCCACGTAAGACTATGCCCCTCCCACCCCTACTACTTCTGCATATTAACTCTCAAGACTGTGGAAGTCAAGCGAAACAGCTGGTAGCATGCAATATGCACTTGCTTCTCTTTTTCATGGCTGCTTAATCTCCACATTAAGAAGCAAATGACAAAATAGTACTGCTTAGTGAGTGGGATGTGTGAGAATCAGCAAAAAGTACAGTTGTGTACACTTACCATAAATGTAGTTGTTTGAGTGTATTCACTGTTGCAGTCATCACATTTGGGTTATCTGCCTGCAGGTAGCCCTCAGCCGGCCTGAATACCAGAGTCTTCAGATTTCTGCATCAGATTGCTGTCGTTTCTTCCATAACATCAGGTCGTCAGGGGTATAAAACATGCAGCCAACGCCATTACATCAGTTTTTCTTTCCCCAGATGTCAGGTTGCAAGCCAGTTGGCAACCCATCGAATGACATAGGGATTTATGCCCAGCTTAGTAAGTTTATCTATGATTCCAGTGGGGGATGGTGTCAAAGGCCTTGGCGAGGTCCAGATAGGCTGTGTGGACCGCCTTACCCTCATCCACAGCTCTGAAGACTGATTCAAAGAAGTCAGTCAGGTTCAGGAGATCAGATCGGCTCTTCACGAACCCAAACTGGGTGGGGTCCAGTGTTTGAAGGTTGCCAATGTCTTTGTTTATAATTTCTATGATAATGCGTTCCATGTCCTTGCAGATCAGGCTTGTCAGTCTGATGGAACGGTAGTTCCCAGGATCCAAGGTGGATCCCCCCTTTGTGGAGTGGGATAATTGTAGCTGTGCACCACTCAGTGAGCATGAAGCCTGAGGTGAGGCTATGATTAAACATGACAATTAGGTGAGGTGCCAGTTCATTCTGTAGTTCATGTAGTCATCTGGTCCCATGAATGCTGTATTCTTAGCTTTGGACAGTGCGGTTTCTACCTATGTGGCTGTGATTACCGGAATTTGGCAATCTTTTGGTATTGAGATGGGCCCTTTAGGGGGTGAGAGGGGGTGAAGCTGACACTAAATCGATCTGCCAGGATATTGGCAATATCCTTGGGATTAGTATATTTAATGCCATTTTGTTGTAGCTCACAGCAGATCTGAGCATTGCCATTTAGATTCTTGACATAACTATAGAATGCCTTGTGGTTGTCTTTGGAATCTTTGGCAATTTTAAGTAACTAGCATTGGAGGATTTTATGAGGGATCTCCGCTTCTTACCGAGGCTGGTAAGGGAGTTTTTTGCATCCTGGGATTTTCCTCTTATCTGCACAGTTTCTTCCTTCTGTTGTATAGTTTATGGCAGGGGACCACCAGATTGGCTTCCTTTTTTTGGAGGAGAGCGTCTTGGTTCTATTTGGGATGGCACAATTCATGCACGAGTAGATGTGCTCATACAGTGCCTTAGTGTAGGATTCAGCAGTCGAAATTTCAGCTCCCGTCTGCATGGGTGTCATGAAGTTTGTCACTTAGGACTTGAGTAGCATGAAGTTGGCTTTGGAGAAGTTTTTTATGGAGGTTTCCTTACTGGGGGGTGGGGTGGGATATGGATGTCAAAGGTGATTAGCTTATGGTCAGACCTGACCAATGAGGGGGTGACCACTGGTATGGTGCATCTATCTCCCATGTTGGTAATGACCAGGTCTAGGATATTGAAGCCCCTGGTGGGGCAATGGATTAGTTGATCCAGGGCGTTGGAATTTATGAATTCCAAGAACCGTTGGGAAAAGGTGTTATTACCAAAGTAGTTTTCCCAGTTAATGGCAGGGTAGTTGAAATCATCCAATATTAGGGTGTTTGGTTGTATCTTAATATTTTCCAGTACGTTAAGAAAGGTGTAGTGAGAATCTTGGGGCATGGTGGGGGATCTGTAGCAAGCTACAATTTGGATTGCAGTCTTACCTAGTGTTAGTTGTACCCGGAGAATTTCAGATGCATGGTGTTGGGCAACTAGCCTGTAGGTGTGAATAGCCTTGGTGAATATGGACACTCCTCCACCTTTAGTGTTTCGGTCTTGGTTTGGTGGCCGAAAAGTGTGGTAAGTTGTAGCCTGGTACTGCAGGGGTGCTCTCTGGAGTCTTGAACCAGGCTTCAGTTACTGCACAGATATCAATATTCTCCATTTTTAGGAGTGCCTCGAGAGAGTGCACTTTGAGGTTTAGACTTCTAGCATTGAGTAGCATTACCTTCAGATTTTGCATGCTTGTATCTGTTACGGTGGTGGTTCTGTCCTTTGAACCTTGCCTAAAAAAAGCACTATAGGGGTGGCAAGAGCTTTAGCCAGTAACTTGAATCCCAGGGCTGACACGTGCAGACCATCTCTGGCAAAGCATTGTGGTCTGTCGATCATGTCGTCCCAGGCAGACAGATACTGGATCCCATTTGAATGACAGCAGAAGCTTAGCCAATTGTTGAAGTAAATCATTTTGTCCTTATACTGTGGTATCATTCTGGGCGAAGGCAGGATGCTACTCAGGGCTAGGGTCATACCTGCCTGGGCCACATGATCCAATAGTCCACAACAAACCTGCAGACCTGACACCTAGCAGAGGGTAAGAGTGCCACCACACAATGTAAAGGGCAGATAATGAGTACCAACTAAGCAGTAAATGTGTTACAGCCATGGGAATGTGCATGGTTCAAAAGCAAAGCATTGTGGGAGCCCTGCTCAACCACAGTTGCCATGGGTAATGGGATACTAGGGCAAATAGAAATCCCTGATGGCTGCCCCTCTTCAAAACGAATGGGGTTAAGAGAAGAAGCAAGATCAATTCTTCATGGACAAAATTTTTAATACCCTAGGAGGAATAGGAGCAAACTAATGGGTAGAGAAAGTCCCAGAAAAAAGCTTGGTGCTGTGGCAAAGGAAATAAGTAGCTAAAGCAACAGCACGTTCTCTTGTGCCATACATAGCAGATTAACCTTGGGTAAGGGGGCATTTTCTTAACATCTCCAAGGATGTCTAACATCTACATTAGTTTATTCAGAAATGAGAGTTGTGGAGAATGCCACCTGCAAAACCTTTTTATTTCCTATATAAGTAATTAGAAATCAATTACCTCAGGCTAATGGAGCACAATGCTTTTGTGTTTGATTTACTTACATGAATCTTCTGGCAATAACAAGAACTGGAAGAACCATGTAGCTGGTTTAAAATAACCAGAAGGATGAATGGGAAGTTACGGATATGAAGTTACGGATATGAAGTTATCTAGGGCATTAAAGAGAATAAAGATGTCTGATGAAAGAAATATGCCAAAGATGTAGATAAATAAGGTTCTGGATATAGCAGAAAGAGAAGAGGGTTGAAAAAATGAATGCAACAAGTTTCAAGTTTTGCTGTTCGTGGTTTTGTTATACTATATGTTACTTTTATCACATTCTACTGCTTTTAATCTACGAATGGGTATAATTTTAAATTAAAAGCTAGGTTAATATAATTTTATTTTTGATACAATATACAAGTTGTTTTTAATTCTGAAGTATGGAAAAGGATTGTAACTAAAAGATCCCAACTCCTGATGGAGTTGGAAGGGGATGCACCCATCACAGTGGAGACTACAGTATCTGAGAAAGTTTCTGTGGTCTTGGATTGTGCAAATTCTATTACAAACGTGGCTTCCAGTGGACCACCTAAAAAACCTGTCACTACAGTTGCTGCTGAATGGAATGCCATTGTGCAGGAAAAAATTCCAGTTTCTGCAGTCAATTCTTTTGCTTCGATGAGATATTCTGAAGACAGTATGGGTGCACAAGAAATACTGATATAAGCCATGTATCTGCTGACGTCTTATGCTCCAGAAAGATGACCAAAACGAACTCTGCCGTCATGCTATATTGACTGATGACAGTTTTCTCATGCACCAGTGTTTTCCAGGAAACCCAGTCTGACAATGGTTCATTTATCTACACTTCAGGGCATTAAACTGGACAGGTATATTTTTGTCAGGCAATATAACAAATTGAAATTCATTCAATTATTCATTTAGGGAATAAGGACTCATACAGACTATTACTTTTGGCAGTCAGGCCTTATGCTGTGTGTTGATTTATCTAATGCAACTAAGAATGTGCTGTTTTGGAAAATTATGTTCTGGTTGAAATGTACTTAGAAGTGAAGGAAAAATGTTGTTGCAATTTAGAACCGATGTTGCTTACAAGCAAGATGAAACATTTATACAGACATTGTGATTCTGTTACTAGTATTACTAAAATGTTAGGTGCAATGGGTAACTGGACGGATATGAGAAGCAGGAGTTGTTTTACATATCAAAAAGCTTTTAAATCCAATTGGACTGCTACCAACTCATGCAAATGGGATTTGGTTTAACACCTCATCCAAACCACAGCTTTCTCAGGAGTGTAAAACCCCCTTTGTGCTGCACTGTAGAGTCAGTGATAGAAAATCAAGCCAAAGACCAAGGGTGGGAATAGAACCCACAGCTTTCTAAATTTTCCAGCATCAAAAGTGCCACCTGCTGAGCCACTGACACTGATCCTGTGGACTTCTCTAACTTCTTTCCCAGCAGTAGTTCACAGGCTCCCTGTAAGCTGCTGCAGCATGATGCATATGTATTTCTACTCATGCCAGACCTCTGTCACATTGCTTCAAATAAATAAAATAAAGCATTACACATAAAAAGTGAATATACAAAAGATAAATAATCTTGTACAAATGAAAAAAAAATAAAATCTACTGCTGTGGTTTCCAGCTAGCAGCAACATCAATGCAGAAGGTGCCGGGAAAATGGACAGTGCCTTATCAAAGCACATTTCCAGAAATCCTGGCCATAAATTTCATTTTATGGCCATTGACCACATACCACCTAGCATCAGAGGTGGTCCACTTACACTGATGCTAGAATTTAGAGAATTTGAATGGCAAATAAGGCTCGATGCATTCAGTGACCCAGGTTTAAATGAGAACTGCAACATAGCAGCAATCCTAAAGTTAAAAAGTTACATGAGATAGTATTTTCAGAATATGTTTGTTTATACTTTCATAATTTTCATAACACTGATTTATATGTATATTTCACTAGACAAGTCTACTATTTCTTTAGTGTGATCTAGTGAAAGAATTTTAAGTTACAAAAGAAGTTATTTTACATTAGTTGCAAGTTAGAATATATATATATATATATCCATACAACTTGACAACTTTTAATTTTATAATTCATTTAAATCTAAAGTAGATTTCAATTTTCAATTTTTAATATGAAGGTTGTAACATTGTGCTTATAACTTGATGTTTTTTTATTTTTATGTTGATGTAAACGCTAGATTTTATTTTGCTGATTGTGAATTTAAAGTGAAATAGCACACTAGAGGAAGTGATGTCATTGCCACACCTCTGATTTCCTCTTAAATATTTGGCGCTAATATTCACTTTGTTTGTTTGTTCTGAAGAAGCTGCAACTCTTTTTAGCAGAAACGCTACTGGATTTTAATAAAGCTGCGTTCAACTTACCATTGGACTTGGAGTTTTGGTGCTATTTCTGACTGCCTTGCCTCCTGCTTTTGTTTATGTATATATATATATATATATATATATATATATATATATATATATATATATATATATATATATATACATATACATACACACACACACACACGTTCTCACGATGGCAGTTTCTCCAACTGTGTGTCTATTTTCTGAATGGCCAGCAGCCATACCCAACAGTTAAATTCATAACCTGGATTTTGGTTTCTGTACATAATGAGCAGTGAGATATGAGGTATGCACAAGAACAAGTCAACATGGGAAAGGATACTGAGGACAGCTCATCGAAATCTAATTAGTAAAGAATACACACATTGAAAACCTCGAAAATCACATTACCAGGAATATGTACAAATACAAATTGCCAAACATTTATAAACTTAAGGATTACAACAGTCATCATTGTAAACTACAATATACGTTTACTCGTTGCAATAAGTATCATCAGCAGAACAAGCTTTGAAATGGTCATCAACCCAAGCCTAAATGACACCCTCCACATAAGACTATGCCCCCCCACCTCTACCCTCCACGTAAGACTATGCCCCTCCCACCCCTACTACTTCTGCATATTAACTCTCAAGACTGTGGAAGTCAAGCGAAACAGCTGGTAGCATGCAATATGCACTTGCTTCTCTTTTTCATGGCTGCTTAATCTCCACATTAAGAAGCAAATGACAAAATAGTACTGCTTAGTGAGTGGGATGTGTGAGAATCAGCAAAAAGTACAGTTGTGTACATTTACCATAAATGTAGTTGTTTGAGTGTATTCACTGTTGCAGTCATCACATTTGGGTTATCTGCCTGCAGGTAGCCCTCAGCCGGCCTGAATACCAGAGTCTTCAGATTTCTGCATCGGATTGCTGTCGTTTCTTCCATAACATCAGGTCGTCAGGGGTATAAAACATGCAGCCGACGCCATTACATCAGTTTTTCTTTCCCCAGATGTCAGGTGCCCCCACAATAGGAAGCAATTATATGGTATGGTACACCCCCATCAAAAAGCAAATACACATGAAAAAATATATACCAAACAAGAAGGAAAGGTAGAGCCAAGAGACGTCAGAGGGCTGGAGGGAGGGTAACCAGGACTGCAAAAGTGAATACACTCTAACATCTACATTTATGGTAAGTGTACACAACTATAATAAGTTCTTCTTGTTTCACTGTTGCAGGTCATCACATTTGGGTTGATTCCCAAAGCTAAGGAAGGGAGGAGGTAGTTAAAGAGCATTAGGCCCAGCTATTAAGCCCTGCTGCTGTGGCAAATCCAGCTCTGGATTTAGAAAAGATAGGCAGGTGGTAATGCTTGGTGAAGGTATGTACAGAGCTACAGGTAGCAGCTTCCATGTCCCTGGTAGGGACTCCTCTGAGAAATGCCATAGAGGTAGATGCAGCCCTGGTGGAATGTGATCTTATCCCCTGTCGGGTAGGTTTTCCATGGTGCTTGTAGCAGAAATGAATGCAATGGACCATCAATTTGGAAATGGTTAGCTTTGAAATGGCCTTCCCCTCTGCCCCTGCAGCAAAGCCAACTAGCAGCTGCTCAGATTTCCTGAGGCTTAGTCCTGTCCAAATAAAATTTAAGTTGTCTGTGCACATCCAGACAGTGCAGTATCCATTCCCCATTGTTTTGTGGATTAGGGAAAAAAGTAGGCAAATGAATGGACTGGTTTTGGGCCACACTAGAAACCCCACCTTGGGCATAAAGGAAGGATTAGTCCTGAGGGAAACCCTGTCCGCATGGAAGATAATGAAGGGTTCCACTGCCATGAGGGCCTGTAATTCAGGCACTCTTCTTGCTGAAGTGATGGCTAGAAGTAAGGCTGTTTTCCAATCTGTCTAAGGCTCTAGAATCTCTATCAGAAGGAGTAGGATTTTTGGCAGCAGTAGCCTTAATGCCTTTTGGTCCTTGGGTAATGGTCTCTGGATCCGCAGTAGGATTCTTGAAGAGAAACTTGAGAGTCAGGTACTCTGTAGTACCTGTCAGGTTTTCTGGGAGCTGGAGGTAAAGTGTCTGGGGTAAGGCTAGATTCCAAGAAAACATAATCTACAATAGCAAGAACAGGAGGGATAGCTAGAGACCTGTGTTGAGGTAGGAGTAAAAATTCCCTAAATCTCTTTTTGGACTCAGAATAGTCCTGGCTTTCCCAGCAGAAATGCCCCCTAACGGTATGCAAGGTTCCACCAAAAGAAAAATCTTCTGGAGGGGAAGCAGAGGGAATGGAATCCTCTGCATCTGAATCCTCATAAGCAGATAAGGGCAAATCTTGGTAATCAGAAGGAGCAGAGATATCAGATTCCTGATCAGAAGAATCAGAAAGAAAACCGGTTCTAGCTCTCTTAGAGGCGGAAGGCCGGCTTCCCCTAATTAAGGTAATAAGGTCTTCAGCCATTCTAAGCATTTGTTTGAGGCATATGGGCCTGAGTCTGCAGTTTGGTCATTGGTTTTCTAGGCGTAGTGCAAGTTTTAGGCCTGAGGAATTTGGTACTTCTAGTTGGAAACTATGCCGTCTGTTTAATATGAAAGTCTGCAGGCCTGAATACACCCTCAGAAGGCAGTGCCTGCACAGCGGCTCCAGACCCATCCAAGGTAGAGACATCCGCAGGTTCCATAGTTGAAGAAGCATCTCGCGGCATACCAGACTCTGAATGGGTCTCAGTAGAGGCCTGCGAATCTGTAGTAGCGGGTATCAGGGACTGCAAAAGCGCCTCACTGAGTACTGGCAGACTGGCAACTAGCTTAACGAAACGTCGGCAGTTTTTGACCTATGCGGTCTGTCTCTGTCTTTATCCTTACATTTATTCAGAAGATCGGTAGTTGGATGGCTTAATGAAGCCATTTCGGAGTACGGAGATAGAGAACGAAAGTAATTGGCTAAAAAAAAAAAAAAAAAAAAAAAAAAAAATCGCCCGACAACGAATAGTTCGGGCATTAAACAAGGCAGAAAACCAACGGCGAGGGACATCGTGGTCTGGGCCTAAAGAGGTGATGCAGCAAGAATGAAAATCTCTACGAAGTATTTGCTTTCCACAGGCAAGACAATTGTTCATTTTTTCTGACATCGGTTAGAGCAACAAAAAAGGATCCCCAACGGGGTACTTATCTTTTTTGAAGACTTCGGGTCTGAAACTCGAAAACGAAAATTTCAGGAGACGGCCGACTGGCACTTGCGAATTGCTTCTGCTACTGCACGGCAAGAAAGACTGATGTAATGGTGTCGGCTGCATGTTTTATACCCCCGACGACCTGACGTCATGGAAGAAGCGACAGCATCAGATGCAGAAATCCGAAGACTCTGGTATTCAGGCCGGCTGAGGGCTACCTGCAAGCAGATAACCCAAATGTGATGACTGCAACAGTGAAACACGAAGGACATCTCAGCAATAAGACAGTCACAGCCTGGCTACTCTGATGGCTGCATACAGGATCTAGACAGTTATAATTTGTTCATCATGTTTGCAAAAAAAAAAAAAAAATTAAATAATTCTGAACTAGTCTTCCAGTCCTTAACAGATACTGTTCTGACAGCACAGACTAACTTAGATGGCAACCTGCAAAAACAAGTGCATTTCGTAGCCTGAGCATTGGAAGGAATAAAAAGAGGATGTTAGGAAAAAGCACGTCTTTCTATTTGCCCATCCTGGGAGGACGGAGGTAGACAATCCATGATGGGAATAGCTCCTAGTTTAAGCAGAAGACTACATAGACAGCAAGCGTGTCAAAACAGGAACCCCAAATGAACTGCGCAGTACACAACAGCATGTGCACACCACTGGCAAAGCACTGTGGAAGCCTGCAGATATCAGGCTGTGGAGAGGACCCACACACTAGCCAGAGGGAAAAATCATGCACATTTTCTAGTGCTTCCTGGATGACAGACCCTCTTCCACATGGCTCCAGCTCTGAAATAAGCTACACAAAAGAGTGAGGCACCTACAGGCAAATCCCTGAAGAAACTGGGGACTCAACAGAGTGGTGTGGGAATAAAAATGTCTGGTGTATGGACAGGAATGATTGTTGAAAGGCAAAGAGGAGGGAAATAACTATGGAAAAAAATCATTACTATGCACTTTACTTTAATGACGCAAATTCAATAACCAATCTGTGATGCATCTTCAATGATGGGATAAAACTGCATGTTGGTTCAGCCTTGTGCATATGTCACCCAATAATCGAGGAGGGGCAGCCCTGGGTCATTCCCAGAAACCTATAAGAAAATGGAGCAGGTACGGCACTTTAGTCTCTTATAGTTCAGTTGAGGTAACTTGCAAGGAATTCTGACTTATTAGAAGCAAAGCAGGCCAGAGGTAACAAGAACTGATAAACTGTATACGAGTGTGAGTGGGCTGTGGGTTCAATTTATTAACAAGAGACAGACAGGGGTCTTTGATAAGTGACATTGGTTCATGTTATGTAAGAAGAGCTACGTCTCTAGTGGAGGAATCTGTGGACAGGACTGTCTAATGTTTGTCAAAGAATAATTATTTATTTTACATTTGTTATCCGGGATAGTCCAACTGGATACCTGTCCATTTTCAGTGGAGGCCCGGGGAGAAAAGCTCCAAAGGAACACATATGCAAGACATACAAACAATATATTTTACATGTTTCTAGTATATTCAACCAGACAATATAGATGAACAAAACAGAGACAGACAGTCGATACATGTACTAACAATAAAGTATGTTAAATATCCTATCTAGAGTCACATCATGCATCTGAATGTGGTATTGATAAGACTAAACAGTCATATCAGGAGATTGTGTATTTGAGGCAAGAGTTATAGCAGGAGTGGAGTAGGACTGAAGCTAGTCAGGTGTGGAGCAGGGACATAATCATTTGTTGCCGAGATGGCTTTTGATAGACTTCTTACATTTGGATAGAGAAGATTCCAGGGTAATGGAAGGAAACAGGGAGTTCCAAATTTTGGATATGTAAGATGAGTAGAGGGAGTCACCGGCATGGTTATGTGATCTAGTAAGTGTTAATAGTAACTTATCAGTGGAGCGGAGTTGCCCAGGACAGGAATACTGCTAAATTAGGTTGCTTAAAGATGGTGTTTTATTTGGGTGGGAGAGGAGCTTATACGTAATGATGAGTTGATTGTAGACTAATACATTTGGCAGTTCAAGCCAGTCCAATTGTTTTAGGTTATGACAGTGATGCGTTCTAAAAGATGAGTTATTAGCAAATTTGGCTATTTGATTATAGCAGGTTGAGTACTGCGGTGGTGGTGCTGCGGTAGCGTTGTCGCCTCACAGTTAGACGCTGCCCGTTCGATTCTCAGAGCATCTTCTGTGTAGTGACATGCGTGAATGGGCGTTCCTTCGTTGAAGGTTGTGCGTTAGGCCCAGCAAGGCAGTACGTAAAAATCTACTGCCAATCATTAGCGGACCGGAGTTTCACTGTGGCGACCCCTAACCGGAAAAAGCCGAAAGACAAAAACAAACAATTATAGCAGGTTGAGTGCGAGCAATTCTGGTCCTAGCAGTATGGGTCAAGTAGGATTTGTGTTTGTAGAGACTACCTAGCTTTCTGCGAGTGTTTTTAATAGTTAGATTAATGTGGATATCAAATTTTAATTTATCAATGGTGACGCCTAGTAGTTTTGTGTGAGAATCGGGTGTGATAAGTGTATTATTTTTAGAGTGACTACTGAAAGTGGCAGTAAAGGTGGTATTTTGTGAGGGGTGAAATAGCAGGATCCTGGTCTTTTTGGGGTTAAGAATGAGGCCATTGTCAGTAAGCCAGCTTTCAACTGAGTGGAAATTATCCTGGGTTTTATTGTGTAGTTCTTGCAGGGTAGAGGCACTGCATATTAAAGTGGAATCATCTGCGTATTGGATAAGGCTAGTGCTATTTGCCGCTGAGTGGAGATTGTTTGTGAAAATTGAGAATAGCAAGGGACCCAGTATTGATCCCTGAGGTACCCCAATAGTGACTGGTAAAAGTGGAGACAAGTTATTGTTCCACTGTACTGCTTGTTGCCTGTCCTTACGATAGTTGTCGAGCCAGGAAACTGATTGGTTGTCTAATCCTAGGTTTTTGAGGTGGCAGATGAGTTTGTCATAGCTAACCATATCAAAGGCTTTTGATAGGTCTAAGAAAAGGGCAGAAGTAAGTTTACCATTGCTCCTGTTATGGCTTATGGTGTCTGTGAATGCTAACAGAGCTGTGGTGGTACTATGTCCTGGACGGAAACCATGTTGAGATGGAGATACGAGTTCCTGATTTATAAGGTGGGACATAAGTTGATGGTGGATGCATTTTTCTAATATTTCAGCCAATGGAGATAGAATGGAGACTGGTCGGTAGTTAGATGTCATAGGAAGTGCCTCCTTTGTGAAGAGGTATGATATAGGCAGTTTTCCAAATCAGGGGCACTGTAACTTCAGTAATTGATCTACTGATTAGTATAGAAACTGGTACAGCTATTTCTGCTGCTGCCAGTTTTAGAAATTCATTTGGGAGGGAATCTATTCCTAATGCTGTGGGTTTCAGCTGGGATAGTAGTTTTCTTATGTAGGAGGTTGGGGTGAGTTGCAGTTTAAAAGTGGGCATGTAGTTAGTGAGGGTGGGGACACCTGTTGTAGTGACAGTGAGATATTGTTGGGCTAGAGCTTGTACGGTTTCAGTAAAGAATGTATTGAATGATTCAGCTATGTTGTCTTTTGTTAAACCTGATGTTGGGGGTGGGGTGATAGTTTTACCATATTAACTTGTTTAAACCTGCCCAGAATTTCTTAGGTTTATTCATGTGTTGGGTTTGACGGGTAATGAAGTAGTTTCTCTTGTCTTGGATAACTAGTTTTTGGTTAGATTCCTAATCTGTTGGGAGGCTTGCTGTGTACTAGGGCTTTTATTGGACCTACAGGTTGTCCAGGCTCTATTTCTTTCAGCTGTTTTTTGCCTAGTTTCCCCTAGTTAACCATGGGACTGGTTTTGACTTTACTCTAGTAGTTCTTGCAGGGGCATGTCTGTTTAATATATCTAAGAAAGTGGAGTTGAAGTGTTGAATAGCTTCATCTAAGGGTAGGTAATAAAGGTCAGACCAATTATATAGCTTTAGTTCTTGTCTGAAGTGAGTGGGGTTAAAGTGCTTTTTGTTTCTAAATGTTTGAAGTATATGACTTTGGGGGTGACGGGAGTTGTACTTAAGAAAGAAAGTAGTTTGATGGTCACTCAGCGAGTCTGGAAGGGTTCCAGCTATGTAGGAGCAGGGTATTGTATTTAGCAAGATCCAGTCTAATAGGCTTTCTTTTTTATTGTTTTTAACTATTTTGGGGGCTGTCTGATTACTTGAGAGAAAGTATGAAGATTGATATGGTTAGTGGGTAGTTGAGCAGAGCATGTGAGACGATCTATATTAAGGTCACCTAATACAATTGACTCTTGAGGCATGGATTGAGATAACCATTGAAGGAATGTCTCCATGACAGGGATGTTATTGCCTGGTGGGATATATCCTGTTACTAGGTTGATGGCTTTTCTGTTACTTATTTTAAGCTTTGCTAAGAGAATTTCAGCTTTTTCTAAAGGGGGTGTAGTTGCCTCAAGTTTAGTTATGGATAAACTGTTTTTGTACAGCAGGGCAATGCCTCCACCCTTTTTACCTAGTCTGTCTTGCCTAAGTATACTATATCCAGGTGGTAGGATCTCGGTATCTTGCGTAGATGGTTTTCGCCATGTTTCTGTTATACTGACTATATCAGGGGAGTATTGAGCGATTAGAGTGTGCAGTTCATGTGCTTTGTTATTTATGCTTCTAATATTTAGGTTTAGGAGGAGTAGACTGTTAAACGGCCTGGAGTTAAGCTGAGCTGTCTTGGGATGGTGATGTGAATTGGTGAGGGGACTTGTACTGTTAGGTCCTGGATTTGGGTGGATACCACCAGCATTCAGGAGTAGGTGATGGACATTATGGATGAATCTTGCTAGTTTTCCTACTATGGTACAGTATTTTTGAGTTGCTGTTGATTTGGGGTAAGAGGTAAAGAGTCTAATATAGCTATAGCTTACAGCAGTAGTATTGTATAAGCTGGGGTTAATTGTTAGTGAGTAGGGAGGTAGGTTGGGAGATAAATTGGCAGTGGCTTTATGGGGTTGTGGGAAATTATCTTGTTCTGGGTAGTTGTAAGATGTAGTGATAGGCACATATTAAGAAAGATAGTAGTGACATTTGCAGGAGGTATGTCTTCATTATTAAGGAGAGGTGGTAATTGGTTGGATTTGTAGGTGGGGTATGTTTGAGTAATTGTGGGGTGGAAGGGATATGGATTGGTTGTTGGGTGTGTGGAGGAGTGGTTAGCTATGTATAAATGTAGTTCCTGTGGGGGTGGGTGGAAACTGGGGTAGGGGAGTGGAGTGGGGAACAGAGTGGGTTAGAGCAAAGGGGAGAGAATACAGCAGGAAAAGTATCAGCAACTGCCTTGCAAAAGTAAGGTAAGTAGGTAAAGTGATGAATACTGTAAGGAAGAAGTAGTGAAATACACTATTTAAAATGTTGGTGATTGTTTTTGTACGGAGGGAGTGGTTTATTACCAGTTTTAAAGAAATAGAGAGTAGGATATGAAAAATATAGTCAGTTTGAAAGTACGTAAACTGTAAGATTAATGTAGTACAGGCGTTTTGTTGGTAGGTGCTGCCACCTAGTGGTATAGGAAGATAGCAGGCAGAAAAGATGAGCTAGTCTCTTTTTATGGGAATAATAAAATTATCCTCTGACTAGGGACTGGAGGGGAGAGAGTAGTAAGCAGTCTGTGGTAGGCTGCTGAGATGCACAGATGGAAGGGCAGGTTTGCATATATAGGTAGTATGAGGTAATCACAATACTTTAATTTAAGGGTATATACATTCACAAAATATTGTATTGGGGAGTCCTCTCAGTAGTTCTTCCTATAAAGCCCAAGTTAGCAGGCATACATCCAGGGAAGTTCTGGGGTTTTGCAGGAGGTAGTCCTTGTATTTTAGAGGCAGTGAGGGAGCATATGGAGTGGAGTACGGGAGGAGAGTCGGACAGCCCTACCGTGGGACCGGTACAGGGGAAAAGAGATGTGGTCGCTACAAAGCAGGTTTTCATAATGTATTTATTCATTCAATTTGGTAACCAAGGTAGGACACAGATCCAAATGGACCTACTTCAAGTTTCAGCCCAGACACCTGTGATCCAAATGGACCTATTTCAGTCTCAGTCCAGACAAATATAAACGACAGTGGACAAGGAAATTAACAAGTAGCATTATAAATATAAACAAAATGTTGCATGAAGATAACAATGAGTCAATAGCAGTAACAAAGTACACATTATAAACAATGTTGTGTGAAGATTATTACTATGGTTATTATTTCATTACTAAGTAGACATTATAAACACAATGCTGTGTGAAGATAGTAATAATAAAGTACACAGTATAAAAAACACTAGAAAGGAATGGCTAGAATAAGGAGGGAAGAAGAGAGCGAAATAGTGAAGGGACAGAGCACAAAATGTAAAAGATAGCAAAATTAAGGTAAAGGCACGCAGAAGTTAGCTATACACATTGTGGAAAAAAGTTGCATATTAGTGTAGATAAATGAAGTGAGGAAAACAAAGGTGCCTGGCTGGTGAAGGGAATATGAGCGATTATGTGATGTGTCCAGAGGGAATGACTTTGACATGAGAAAATCTTTAAGCATGAACTGATGGGTAGGAAGTGAGGTCTAGGGTAGTTAAAAGGCTACACTGTCCCATGCACATGCCAATAGTGAAACAGCTGACCAAGAATCATATAAATTGATTTGTCACATATACTTGAAAGGTATTTAGCACACCTGCTTTGTAGTACTGACATAGGCTTCAAAAACTTCAGTCTTCCACAGTTATGTTACGAATTGCTCATTTGCAAAGCAGTAGCTTGTGCAAAAGACTACCTCAAGGGGTAAAAATGGCAAAGGGTCAAAGAGGTCACTGCCAAACAATACACATAAGACAGCATCAGGATACAGTATGGAGCTGCAAAGAGAGACATATCTAGACAATAATAAAGAAATCAAGAGCCAACTAACAAAACCACAACAATTAAAAGATGATAAAAGTGAAACAGGATCAAAACTTATCTAGAAAGACAATACATATGCATAATACAGTTCAACAAAACACTTTCTGTGTAGATCAAGGGAAATAAAGAATTCTCATTAGAAGTTATTTTTTGTGGGTCTTTTAAAAGTATAAGAGAGGCAACAGGCAAAGCACAGTGTTGAACTTCTGAGTATTTAAAAAAAAAAAAAAAAAAAAAAAAGTCCCAAGAAAGTATAGCAGCTCTGTTTATTACAAAACTCAACACTTGAAACTGTGACAGACCATTACACAGCATTAAAAAAAGTTAAATAACAAGATCACTAATTCAAAATATTGTATTCAGATCATTTTTTTCGATCTGCCTTTTGTCCTACCCCCAAAACCTGCCTGACCGCAGGGCCTCTTAGGCAGGCACACTCTTCCCTCTTCAAAGGGATTTTACTTAGTATTAATCACCCAAGCTACTACATCAATCCCAGGGTGCCTGGGCACAGTCAGTGCTTTATCCCTCTGTGCCACCAAAGGGGGAGATTCACAACATTTAACTGGACTTAAAACGGCTAGATGCCACACTGATGTGCTCTGTGTAAGCATTTTGTAGGACAAAAACGTAAAGGAACCACTAAAGCCAGGGCATCCTTGTGCTGTACTGAGATAATGAAAGACTCGTAAAAGGCAAAACACATCTTTTTTTACAATGTTCTGACAATACTCTAACTGAAGACTGGACTTTTCAGTTCAATAAATAACATCTGTATCAATGGTATTTGAACCTGCATCATGCAGTTATTAATGTTACAAATATAAACTTTATATTAGTACTAGTCTGTACTGCATAATGACATTTAAGGAGACAAAACAGGGGATCTTTCCAACAATGGTAGAAAACTGCATTTAAACATTATCATCTCTGCTTCTGTGGCGTGCATAAAGTCATCATTTCAAAGAGGTTCGATTTGTAGTTCTAAAACCAAGAGCACAAGGAGGAATGAAATGCTTAATGGACCATCTAAAATGAAGTCGGACCAAGTAAATGTAGAAGTGTTTCATCCTTTAGTAAAGGGCATGTGTACTGCTTAACACAAATTGGACACCCAGTGAAGGCTGTGGTACCAATTTCATGGCTGAAGCATCATATCCTGTCACATAAGTACAGGGTAAACACAGTGGCAAAGGGCACTACATTGCAGGCTAGACCTTCCAAAGGATCACCCGCCTATCTATACAATGATGTCTACTAGTCATTAGCCAGCGGCCGGGAGAGATGTGTATTGACTCCAGTAAGGTATTAGAGTTATGGCGTGGAGCAGAAACATAGCAAACAAAGAATGCAACTACAAGTAAAAATGTAATGACAGGCAAAATGCAAATTCCTGACTGTAAAGTTCTTCACTGTATTAGTGAAACAAACAGTGATGGACTGTATACTTCCCTACTACTGCACAGAAAGGGACTTCATTTTGTTCAGACCCAAAATACTGAAAGACCATTGTTGTCTAGTTTTCTCTCTAACCAGTCTAAAAAATTACTATAAACATTGTTTTAAATGTTAACAGGGAAACTGCACTAAATCTACTGTCTAATATGCAATGTGGTTGTGTAGTTACATAGCAGTGCCATGCCTGGCTGTAAACAATGCTGCATCAAGTAACAAGAAGGAGCATGGTATAACAGCAGCTCCAAACTCAGACGTTTGCTCTCAGTTTTAAGGATCAACACTAACAAAGCCTACGGAGTTTTATTATGCCTATAAAATGAATATGTATTATGAGGTCCCATCCGAGCAGAAGAAAATCAACACGGAGATGTCATGTCAGTGCACAAAAATAAACACAACTGTACCACGTCGTGTATACTGTGTTCTAATAATCTATTACTGCGCAACCATAGTTTGTAACAATCAAAGAGTAATGACTACATCCACTACTGCAATTATAATGACATCTCTCTGCTGTCAACATTCTCCAAAGAATTGTGGCAAACAATATCCAGACCTTCATGCGGGTGGGAGTGCGCACACACACACACACACACACACACACACACCTCAGACGCATTAGTGAGTTAATTCAATGAGTGCATATAAAAGCATGTCACTCAATCTGTCAACTTCAGAAAAGTATACAACAGTTTTAGTAGTTATGCAATGTATCAAAATATTTTTCAACAAATTTATCAAAAAGCTGTGCATTGTATTCTGTGAATTGACTCAGTGGGCACAGAGTATAACTTTCGGCAAGTTTATTAACAGTCCAGTTTGTAGATAATGGAAAACAAGTGGCATTTTCCATACCAACAGACCTTGATATCACGGAGCTGATGACATTGTATGAATCAGTGTTTCCGGAATGTTCCTCATCTGCATTATTTAATGATGCCTGAAAATCAGACATTATACAAGGAATCTCATTTTGTGCATTTCTTTTCACTTTTTTTCTTGGTTTTAAGGTAAAAGTTAACAGATTATTCAAACTGTTACAACAAACCTCAGTGTAACACTTTCTTTCTTCAAGTAGTGAGGACTGTTGGAAGGTACCATTTGTAAGTGGCTTCTTTTGTTTTCCATGAAGAAAATCCATTCTGGAATGTAGTCCAAGAGATTTGTCACTATCCATCTCTTCTACAGTGACACAGCCCATTGTCTTAGTTAAAGGTGTTTCTTCGACATGCTGTCTGCTATTTGCCATCAAGTTGTCATTTTCACCACTACTGTATTGTCTCCCACATTTCATAAACAAGTCACCATCTATGTTGGCCACTGATCTTACACTGCTTTCAAACAAGACAGGATGGTCGCCGATAGTTCTCAAAGCCTGAGTGGTGGAACTGTCCTGTTTTTCAGCTACAATCTCTTCTACTTGATCCACAGAGATTCCTGACTTTGTAGAACAAGGTGCTTTTTTCTCGGGTGTCTCGAAAACAACACCTCTAGGAATTCTGCAACCAAAGGATCTTTTAAAATTTAAAGAAAGTCGGGATACCAATTTATCTTGTTGATCCATAAAATGTTTCACCGATTCAGGGATTCTTGTTCTTTGAACAGACTTGTTTGTAGGGGTGAGGTATTTCTGAAAATAAATCTCACATGCCCTATTCTTAACGATTGGCACAATGGAACATGGTCTTAGGCAAGCTACAAATTCTTCCAGTTCCTGGAAAGAGGAATGATCTGAATATGGAACAACATGGATCCCTTTATGCCAGATCTTGAGGACTCTGCTTGTTGGTATAATAGCAAGTGTTGGATACGTTCTGTTCCATTCAGACACAGTTGAAAATTTAATCTCACTCTGATCTACTACACGTATGTGGCCTGCTCCTTCCTCTGTAGTGAAGACATTTAAGAGACCCAGTAACTGCATGATTTTATATCTTTCAGGGCTTACAACAATCCAGGTTTTAAACTCCAATGCCAATTCAGACAAGAGAGTCTCTTTTCCCAAACTGTAGAGCCCTGGAAAATAAAGAAAAAATCATGAAAAAGAAGTTTATGGCCATTGCTTTTAATAAAAGTGACAATTATTTTATTTCAGTAAGCTTAATAGACTCATTTGGATACGCTGGTGTCTGCAGTGAGACTCAATTTTTACTAAAGATTACAGACAAGTTACAAAACATCAAAAATAACAACTGGAAGTCAACATAATCCATCAAACTCCTACATCTTTTCTCAGTAGTACCAATTACAATTCACCTTTTTAATCACTAATTCTACCCTGCGTCACTAGCTAATTTTTCCCCAGTAAGCCTTTCAATATTTTCTATTCTGTCTTGTGCTCGTATTTCTATTTTTATCAGATGCTTGAAACAGGTTGTCATTTACTTTGCTCACGTTTTTACCCTTTGTTTTATATTTTTTATTGCAGTGATGTTTGGAAGACAAGCATCTAAATGAACTTGAACAAATAATATGGCAAAACATGCTGCTACCCAAAAAAGTGATGCACATTTTCCATCCCTAACTTACACGTAATACAGTTTCTCCCTTTTTTCTCAGGGTACCCTATATTTTGGGCTAAATACTACCTCCTAGCATGTTACAAACTTCTTTTATTTACTTATTTTAAGCAAGAAACATCTTTATTAAATTATCACTTGTGACATAAGCAGTCATATACTTATAAAAATGAAAACAAACCATACTGACATAATCTTATTTGCAAACATTATACATCACATATAATCTACCCAATCACTGTCAAACATTGCATAGCTTATTCTAATCCTGACTTCTATTAAACCTCATTCCCCCTACATGTATTGTTCCTATAGTTCCCATTTTTGCTCCTACACTTTTCTAAAGATCCCAATTCCAGCTGTTTTATCTCTGTTACTATATTCATTACTTCTAGTACAGTTGGTTTAGATTTGCTTTTTTGGCAGCCACCATAATTAGACTCAGCAAGGCCTTACTATGTCTAGGCAGTTCTGATTCTGTATCCTAGCTCAGTAAAATAATTTCCCTAATTTCAATTTGCTCACCCAGTATCTCTGATAGAGTTGTCTGCAGGAAATCTTTAAAGTCATGTTTAACTCTGATCATCCATTTCCCAAGGAAGGAGGGCAGTCAAGATGAAGGATACTTGGAAAAACTGCCAACCTACCAGCCACTTATTGCTGGACTTTCAAAATGGCATGTTTAAGATGTTATGACATCAATCTTGCAGGTAACATTTACCTTCTAGTAATGACTTTAGAAGCCTTGTAACTAATGTTATACAAGATGCTTAACAAACAGGCTATTACGCTGCATGTCTAACCTACACTGCACACCACCACTTCTAGGAAGAAAATATAGCCCTATTTCAGCAGAACGTGAGGATATTGATAATTCCAAGCTGCTGCACTATGCTTACGGGAATCACACTTCTGTAAAGCATCTTTTTGATGAAATTTCATCAGCAGGATACTTCCTAACTAACTAGGGACTTGGAGCTATTTGTCTGAATATGTGACTGCACTGATTTATTCAAGTTACAATAAAAAAATTGTTTTACAATTAACTCAAAACTGCTGCATTTTATACAACTGCTGCAGGTGGGCAAGACTAGTGCACCCCCCCATAGAAGCTTCATTCCTCCACATCTGTTACACTTCATTCTTGTCACTCCAAGAGCGTGCCATTTGGAGAAGGAACACATATGCATTTTGCAGTTTCTCTAAACTACAATGATTTTACAGTGAGACTAAGTTTGAGATTTGTGAGCTTGTTTTCAAAGTTTGTTTTCTTACTTTGCATTACAGAAGTAATACATCAGTGCTTCATCAGTTCACACAGTAACCAATGTGTCCGTTTCAAACACTCTTTTCAAGAAAAGTGTGCAATTATTTGAAGAATTCAAGCATGTATGTTTATGCATTTGATTTTTAAAGTAATTCTGATTCCTGCAAACATAAGCCAGTACTCACTGTGTGCGCACGTGTGTGTGAAAAGCAAGCTGTTGCAAAGTAAGTGGCCAGCCACAGACATGTTGCAAATCACAGTACCCACAAGTACTACTGAACAATGAGGAAAACAGCATGGAAATAGGCACATGCAAACAGTATAATGATATTTGCATAAGTGCATAAGGAGATGCAAATGAGGGCACCTAAAAGCAAGTCAAGAATCACAGATGTAAGGAGCAATAGGCACGCAGCAAGTTTCACTTCACTAAGGAAAAACAAGTATGAATTTGGTGAGTTGTAACAAGCAAAGACGTTAGGAGAAGCAGTGGTTATGCATTACTATCTATTCAGTAATGCAACACACACAAGAAAGAACAGAGATAATTACAGGGCCATTGGTTAACAAGTCTTGACCACACACAGGGTCAGGAGCAATAAGTTTACTTTTTATTCCCATGTACACTAAGGTAAGTGTAGCATTTACTAAAATAGCTACAACAACCTTCCAGAGACAAACAAAAGATACGTTGGGCTTTTTAAAGGCATCAGCCTGCAGAACACTCAGCATGTTCCTCAATATGCTACTTTCACATATGGATGATCATATTTATTTTCCCAACACACAAGGGAGACAACCACCACCATACATGGCTTATGGGACATAACACATCTCCCCAAAATATTAGGTGCTATAGCATGCGCACATGGCAATAAAGGTATTATCTCATGTCCATGGAGTGCATTACGTCATTGCTAACCAAACATCTGTACTGCATCATTACATTATCAATCATGCCAACATCTGGTACACTTGTCATCTATAATACCTTTTAATATGTGTAGTGAAATTCACAGGGCTATGCTTAGTAAGAGTAGGCACTGTATCATTTTGAGCTAAACAAAAAAAAAAACTTTATGCATATATCTCGCCTCCTCATGTTCCCAGTATGTTTCAGGTGATGCCGGATATCCACTGCCTTGGCTGATGACTCCCATATGGAACCCGCACACTATGGCTAAGCTGCAATGTAACACTGCCTATGCACAAATCAGAGCCATCATAAAACATGTCTGACCTGCTGAAGGCCAATTTCTACTGAATTTGGGGGGCACTGCAGTACACCCTATCACAGCCTGCAAGATAGGATGATGTTAGGAAGCATAAAGACCAGCCATCTGCAGTGGAAGTCTGCGGACCTGCTATAGGTGCTCCTCCCACAGCCAATACACCATCCTCAGCCAGGAGTGACAGTGGACAGACAGCATACAGCAGCCAAAGCGCGCGCGCACACACACACACACACACACACACACACACACACACACACACACACACACACACATAAAAAATAAAGCGTGCAGTATATGGTAGAGTAAGCAAAGAAGTTGCTTCTAGCACAGCTCTATGGGCCTGTGATAAGCACATAGTGACAGCGTGGGGTTACAAAGAATAAGCATGCAGGAAGGATATACTGGGCAATGCAGGGCTGAATTACACCATACATCTTGACATACACTACACAGGAAGATGCAAATTGCAGGTTATAATACAGATTAATCTTTATACCTACACCCTGTTTCAAGGCAGGGGCTCACATATGCCACTCCCATGAAAATACACCATATGACAGTACTGCAGGACACACTGTACCATCTCAGGACTGTGTCTCCTTTGAAGCAAATGTCTGACAGCAGAATAGCACAGTTGTAAACTGTTGAGCTGCTACTCCTTTTTTCCAGTATAAGGTTTGGCAATTAAATGGTGACAAGTCCACTTAAGTTAAAAGTACACAGCAGTCTGTGAGACGTATTCAGATGGGGCTAAGTTCTACATATGTCTTTGAATCTCTTATATTATAGCAAAGAACGAAGATGATATCAAGCACACCTGTATAGGTTTGGGCAACACTGCAGTACACTCCTGTCACAGCCTGCAAGATGCCCATAGCATACTGCTTACTACATAACACAATTACTATGAAACGCCAGGTCCAATGCATGCTCAGATGAGACTTGTTTCCACCAAATGCCACTAACATGCTGTGAGCGAGGTCTTGTACATGCTGTGTGTGTGCGAACACATACATTGTGCTTTGTGTTGTGACAGCGCTGTTGCGTTGGACTCGGAATTCATATTTTCACAGTAAATCACAGGCTACCATGTTGTTTTACACGATATTCACTGGAATGATGGCAGTGCTAATGCCATCCAAACATCCCTGACTGGTGAGCTAAGCTGAACAAGATCATGCTCTTTCTCCTACTCAGTAAGTTCAAGGAGTGACTGCTGGGACCCAGAGTCCATTTTGTATGCAGTTAGTTCATCCTGAAATCCTCAGAATCCATGACCAATGCAGCCACTGATATAATGACATGCAGCACACTCCCTACGAAGATCTACGGCAGTTGGAGGCAGAGGACAGGCAGGAACGCCATGAATAGTATTTAGCACTGGTACTGCTTTTCAAACCATCATTTTTTATTCATTTATTTAGAACAGTGTTTCCAGTAAAGATTCCTTCTGCTGACAGATACCAGGACATACCTGGGCAACTTTGGGGGGGGGGGGCACTATAACTGTGCTGTGCCTTTTTCTTGTATATATTTCTTGATACTGCTACATACTGTGAGGTAACACATGGCTAATCAGTTGTGAGGCTGTGGGTGATTTTAGGTTTCTGTTATCTTGCATTTACAATCTTATCGAATCATGTGGGTGAAGGCTGCTTTATCTTTTTGTCTACAGTTATAATCAACTATGCTGGCTGTCACAAGAGGCAGCAGAGACTTTTAACATAGTGAAATCAGCATGCTCCCTACCTACTTGAAGTTATATTAATTGTATCAATTGTAGAATATCTTTACTTATGTCACCTTCCTACATGGTCTCCTTGCTGCAGATACCAAAATGTGAAAAGCACATCAACCACTGCCAGCACATGCCACAGTGGCTGTGGTAAGTGAGAGGGCTGAGAGGGCCCCTCAGGGGTAAGTCCATCCTCTACCAGGCATGCAGCCCAGCCAACCTCTCGCTGTGTCCCAGTCATCAGTGCAGCAAGAGGCAGTTAACAGCGTAGTAGCATGCTGAGTAGCCATACCTCTGCTGCACTGCATAACAAATGAGCTCTTCTGGTGGGATCCTGCTACCACCAGAGAGGATGTGGCTTCTGCCTCCAGCCACTTAGGTCACACTGACATCCCTCTAGGATATTCTGCAGCTTGCATGCTGCCTGTAATACCTCAAGCTATCACAGCAACCCATGCTATTGTGCCATAACCTACTCCTTTAGCACTGTCCACTCCCTGCCGCCACCACCACCATCATTTGCCCACCCTTTGTTTTTCTCTGTCCAGAACATGTCACCACCTTCTGGTGTATGTACATCTTCAGTTTGCCCGTATGGTTTTATGCTTTGTTTGGTATGCCCCATATGGTTTTATGCTTTGTTTGGCATGCCCCTGCTACCTAACCTTCCCCAGCTATTCCTCCCCATTTCTCTCTCACTCTTCCTATCATCCCTTCTCTTTATAGATATAAAATGGGATACCTAACCCTATCAAAAAAAAATGTGCTCTGTCCTGCCATGCCCCTACCTGTTTTTCCTCCATGCTTCTGTTCTGTGCCTACCTCGGTTGGTCATACTGCTCATTTCACCCTTCCACTCTTCTTACCACCCCTTCACGCAGCACATAAATGTCTAGATGACTGGATATGCAGGTGTTTACACTGTGCTGTAAGTTATTACAATGCACATCATGATGATACACAGCTCTAGCACATGTTGGCTCACACTGACTGCTGCCACCTCAGGGTAGCAGCAGCATAGCCACTCTTTTGCCCAATGACCTAAATGCTGCTCTTTATCACTACGGCTGATCTACATTTTTTAACACTGCTCGGATTTCCATGTTAGAGCACAGTTAGCTAGACAGTTGTGCAATTTGTAACCATTAGGATACTCGTGTGCAGACATTCATGTGTATTTACATTGTAGTGTATTGTCACTGTGTAGTGTAATCTTTGTGCCAGTGAGTAGCACATCTATACAAATCCCACCCAAAAATGTAGCTATTCTCTGGAGTAATAGCATGCAGAGGAGACCTTCGTCCTTGGATCATAGGTTTGGATTTGGACAAATTCAGTTCTGCTTACTTTTGCAACATAACAGTCAATTAACTAGCCTAGGCAAAATGAACTGTTATGATTTTACTTTAGTAATGTGGGAGTAGGATACAGTACTACCAAGCCAACCTATGTTAGAATCTAATGGGAAAGGCTAAAGAGCGACTGGAGAAATAGATCTGCCAAATATCCAGCCTATAAAGTAACTCCTTCATGAAGCACACCATATCATAAATAAAAGTACTGCCACGTGGAGAAACATAATTCAGTTTACAGAACATGGCAATTTTCCCAAGCATTTAAATGTGCACAAGAAGATACCTAGCAAAATGTGGCATGTAAGCTTTAATTACTGGTGCTGTAGTATCCACAAGACCTCTTCAACCACCACACTCATTGCCACGATGTTATCTCTACTAATAAACCTTGCATAGTCCCCAAACTGCCTACTCAATTTTCACAAAGAATGGAATCCTGTGAAAAAGGGCTGATCCTACTGGGTGAACTACATCACAGATACACCAGTTTGCCACAAGTTGTAATGAAAGACTATGATGCAAGCTAGGAATTCTTCCATCCACCTAGACTTGCATAATTTTAAAAATTTAGTAGAGCATCAGCCATGTGGTGACACAGATATAGTCATTTTTGTCTGCCACTACACTGCCTTTTCCTCCAGCATCAGCAGACCAAACATTATTCACAGCATCCTTACTGCCCAGTTCCAAAACTGTACAAATCTATGATGAGAAAGTAGTTCCAAAGTACAGCAGAAATAAGTATTTTGTCTCTTTGCTCAAAGAGACTACAGTTCAAGCCAAAAAATGTAGAAACAGGAAGGTAAAAAGAATGCTGACATGTAAGGCTTTGTCTAGACCCTTACCATCCAAATGAATACTTCACTCTGAAAATGTCTGCAGTAACAGCAACACACATGTACGACTTTCTCCCAATAACCAAGTCATTTACTGGTACCATTAGAAAAAAATTATTTAGTAGCAAGTCACAAAAAAGTACATACCAATCACAATGTTGTGCAACGGATGGCTGCGTATTACATCTTTTATCTGTTCTGTTGCTTCCTGACGAGATGGCAAAGTATGCCCCGGTATACAGTTGGTATTGTCCAAATACAACACATCTATTGTCTTTCTGTTGTTTAAGGGTGGTTCTTTCAACATTTCTGGTCTGTAGCGAAAGTCACCTTCAGCAAGCAAAACAAAAATACAAATAAATAAATGTTTACACCCTGACAAACAAGGTTGGAGTATATTAAAGGAGCTACCACAACCGTAAAGGTTACATAATTTTCAATGTACACATCAGAAATAGGACACAAAATAAGCCCCACAGACAAAACACTGGCAGGATTACAACTTTCACATACCATCACCCAGACCAAATCAATGCAGGATCACTTCCTACTGAATGAAATAAAACCACACCACTGGATAAACGTGTGTAGTTCTTCACTTATACAAAAGACTTAGTCAGTGCATTTTTTTGTGGCCCTCTATAAACTGTTTCCCTGATGCGTATATAAGTAGTGTACAGTTACATACACACATGTACACAGTCTGTATGGTGGTATAGCATCATTCCCAGCAGTTGTGTGCATTTTGAAACATTTATGGAATACAGATGTGTTTCCTGGCTTACCACATTCAGATCAATGGACCCATTAAGAATCAGCTCAGTAAGCTCCTAGCCTGCTCTACACTTGTTTAATGAATTTGGAATTCCAAGCATTACATTTAAAGGAGAAATTGCTTAGAAGCTGTGTGAACTTGAGTAGCAGGATGGCACAGTGTTTAGTGTTGCAACTGCTTAGCTCCAAGGTCTACAATTCAATCCTTGTCTCCATATGCAGTTCAAACATATTTTTTATATTCATCCAAATTCTGTTTTTTTCTACTGTGCTTACTTCCAGAGATTCCTCTTCCATCACACTTCCAAAAATGATCATCAATAGGCTGGTTTAGAAAAAAAAATGGATTTCTCTGAAAACAATAGTCTTGAGGTCTGTATATTGGGGAACCCTTTGATTCGGCAGGATTAACACAAGTTAAAATGAGAAAAAAAAAAAAAAGAAAATAATTCACTTTTAATTTACTACAATTTGAGATCACATTCGGATCATGTAAATATGTCAAAAAAAGGCTTCTGAAACATTTTATATTAATCTGAAAGTTACATTTTGGAAAACTTCTGAAACATTTTATAATAATCTGAAAGTTACATTTTGGAAAATGATATACAAGAGAAAAACCTAATATTCAGTAACTTTTTATAATTTTTTTCCTGTTAATTTAACATGTGCGAAATATTTTTGCAGTAACCTTAATACTGATGTTAGAATAAATGCTACCAATGGAGAGCAAACCATCTATTTCTAAACTGTATTTTATTTTCTTCTAAAGAAATGTGATACAGTTTCCTCTTTCGTAAGGCTACTGGAATAAGGAACTTAACATTAATTTAACATTTATGGAGTCTATATTTTTAGATCCAAAACCCAGATACCTATCATCCCCACACCACACATATGTTCTCAGTTAAAGCTACATTCATCTCTTACCTGTGTAAAGGATAGTGCCAAAATATCCCTCAAAGAGGAACATAACAGATCCAGGACAATGGTTGGCATCTATCAAGGTCACAGTCACCGTCTCTCTGCCAAGTTCATCAAGTGGCAACATATGGCTTTCACCAACTTCAAGAGGGCGGATCAACCAACTTTTAACCTAAAGCAGTAATAAAAAAAATCCTTGAGAGATGAAAAGCACACCATGCACTTATGTTGCATTATTGTGAATGCTACAGACATATTTTTTAAGCTTGTGAAGGTTCTGTTTCACAGACATTAAGCCATGGCCCAGACAAAAAGCCAACTGTGACAGAGATAAGGATTAGTATTTACAAGGAGGTAGGGAGATAGGGACAAATAAAAATGTTTAATACTGATACACATAAATAGTTAAGTGAATGAAGAATTTAAAATAACGTAGATAAAAGTTTCAATACGGTTCAGACTACACTAATATATGATCCACAAATCTGCACTACTATAGGCTCTAGCATAACTGTTGAAGGGGTTTAAAAATGATAATTATAACTAATTTAGTAACTTAAATTCACGACAGTGAAAGCCCTTCCAGTGGCTCAAAACAGAAAGCGTCATTTGTGTTGGTATGATTTTAGCAGGTTTTAGTCAACCATGGGATAAATTAAGGTCAAAGATGCAGATAATAAAAAGCCTGTTGCAAAAGCGGGGTCAGTCATATCGACTATGCCCTAATCCAGAAAAAGATGATGTTGATGCGTTTGTTGTAGCTCGTTCTGCTGACTCATCCTCCAGTGAATCACCTTGATTTTCTAACATACAAAAAAAATACATATTTTTTAAACATGGGCGGCACACCTCATACCCTCCTAATTTTATATATAACAGACACGCACAACAGTCAAATCCCCACAATTCTCCAACATATACATACCATCTCCATGGTCACACTACAGGGGGGGAAAGTAAAAAAAAATTAGGGAGCGCACAGACATCTTACACAATACATGTCATTTTGATAAACCGTGACTAAAAAGAAATCCCGCAAAAAAAAAAAATCGCCAAATGGGAATGCCTCACTGAAGTGCAGGATACATGTTTGCTGTATTTCTGCTATTAAGGCTGTGTGTGGGGAGAGAGAAATGGAAGGGAAGGTGGCAAGACTGTGTGTGTGTGTGTGTGTATACTCACACACACTCACGTGACAAATTGCCACCATATGTTTTGTTAATACCAATCATGCATAAAATTTGATCCGTCATAGGTGCTGTGTAATGCTGTCTCCAAATCTGTGTGATTAAGAGAAAAAGAAAAATGTGTCCCCATAACCCCACCCCACCCTCCCGGTGCTTCATTAGTATGATCTCAGAAGTACTACACTGACAGATCAGTACTGCGGAATAACAGCCCCTATCTGCATCAGGGCATGCAGCTCCTTTGCAAAAATAATGGCTTGTTACTGTTACATAATTTTGCAATCCGAGACTTTTTTTTTTTTAGTTGGTGTTATGTTTATATTTTGATATCTTGCCTCTCAACTTGAAGAGACAAGATTTTTCAACAGTGAGAGTGTGTTGTAGTGTGGCATGGAAGAAATGCTTTTTAAAAATATAAAGAAGATAACTGGCTGTCTGGTATAAATTCTGGAGAAGACAAACGCTTCTTATCTCTTCCAATGGCCAGATCATTCCAATACAAACAAGGAAAATGATAGACCAATCACATCTTTTAGCCAGTGCATGAGCCTGATCCAGTAAATAAATAAATAAATAAATAAAATAAATAAAGGAGATCTGAGTAAATTATACTTATCCAAACTATTTTGTGAGGTCACAAATGATAGGCAAGAAATTGAAATGGACACCAGCAGCTTACAAGAATAAGTCTATGCCAAGGATATTTATGAAGAAGTCAAGTTGTGCAAGGTGAAAAAAATAATAGTGAAAAAGTGTCTGGGTGGCACAACTGTGCAAGCATTAGCACTGCAGCCTCATATCACTTGTTTTATTTGTTCAGTTCCCTGTTGAAGCGATCTGTGTGGATTCTGCATTTTTTCTGGTGCTCCACTTTCCTCCCATATTCCAAAAACATGCTGATAGTTGAAACAGCAATCCTGTGAACTGCCCTCTAGGTATGTCCATAGTGTGTGTGTGTGTTTTATATACGTATATATGAACTGCCCTCTAGGTATGTCCATAGTGTGTGTGTGTTTTATATACGTATATATGAACTGCCCTCTAGGTATGTCCATAGTGTGTGTGTGTTTTATATACGTATATATATTATATATATATATATACACATATACACACACATATATATATATATATATATATATATATACATACACATACATATATACACATACACACACACTTATTTACATTTGTTTACCAGGAAATTCTGACTGGACGCAGGTCCCTTTTTCAGCCGATGCCCGGGGAGAAAAGCTCCACAGCATGTACATGATAGAGATACAAAGTTGCAGCAATAGTAAACAACATTACAGGTTGTTGACTTTAATACAATAACAAGGTACTGGATTACCAACAGTATATTCAGAAAATGTTGCAAGTTAAGATGGTTTCTTGTCATTTATAATATGTAACAAAGTTGTCAGACAAGATGTTAAAGTATGTAAAGACAACTAGCTATTTCTCACTGTGGATAGTAGTGGCGGTAGTATAGTTGGGTTAAAAGTCTAGGTGTGGGGGGGTATTAGTCTGGATTATAACAAGGACAAAGCCAGTGCAAATTTAAGAGGAATTCGAGTGCAGTCTTGAAAAGGCTGCTGGAATATTTCATGCATGTAGTCCTGCAGTGCACTAGGGTCCTATCAAGGACAGGACTTTACTCCTTAAGCTCACTAAAGCCACAATAGACTCTGGCTGTCCTGTGACTTTAAATAGGACAAAGTTGGGTACCAGTGTCACAGCAATCTCAGCTTTTGGAACCTGGACATTAAAAAATGCATTAACCAAAGTAAGGAAAATCTGAACTGTAGATCGGGGGGGTTAAACCCTATACATGTGCGGTGCGCAAACAAAAAACGGTACCTCAGAATTTGACTCTCAAAGCAATAAAAACAGATAAATAAGCATCCCAGAAATTATGCTTTGAACAGTTAACCTGAAACATATGCACACATTACAGCAGAAAAAGGGTCAGGATCAGGGTTGCTAGATTTCTGAAGGGCCAGGTACGGACAAAAACATTTTTCACGCTAAATGAAGACCAAAAAAATCAAAAATTCCAGATAATCACATTGTGGTTAGTTTTTCCTTGCTTGTCAAAGGGAGATTGGATTTGCTGTTCAGACTTTCAAACATTCGCACAGCAGAGTATCTTCTTGCTGTTCTGCATTGAATAGAAATGGCTACGCTTTGCGATTTATGACTGGCTCGTATACTGGCATACGGGCCAATCATTAATCGCAAAGCGGAGGCTGTTTTGCCAGGATTTTAACTGGCAGTGTGGGACTTGGGACTGGACTGCCGATCCCGGGACAGTCAATGCTCAAATAGAGATGTCTGGTAACCCTGGTCAGGATACACAAAATTAATCTGCAGTCAACATAACATAATGAACTGAAATGGTACCCTACAAGAGCATAATTAAGTGCAGAAACACAGCAAAATACATTTCATGTACAAAATACAATTCATATCATAAGAAACATGGTACTAAATTAACCAAAGTCTTGACTCAAAACAAGCCATGTTAATGCTATTTATTACACAACATACTAAGACACTACCTAGTGGATTGCACGTGAGATAGAAGTT
The DNA here is from genome assembly GCF_019279795.1 of Protopterus annectens. Classification (NCBI taxonomy): domain Eukaryota; kingdom Metazoa; phylum Chordata; order Ceratodontiformes; family Protopteridae; genus Protopterus; species Protopterus annectens. Next base: position 320,362,037 of record NC_056739.1, read on the forward strand.
CAAGGGAGGTTAACCAATTTGTCTTTCTACACAAAAAACTTTTCCTCCATGCAAACGCACTGTTTAATAAACATCTTCTACATTTTTACAGCTTAAAAGAAAAAATTAATTCTTCACTACAACATATTTAAAACATCCAAAGAATACCACTAAACAAGTCTGAGAGGTAGGCAGCCTGCTTAGCATTTCATTCAGGAGTTGCAAGACAGTCCTAGGTACCATCAGGGTGCATGCATGCCTGCAGGAAATGTATGCATGTTAATGCACAGCTTGCATCCACTTACAGCTGAAATCAGTGAAAGAAGCCAACATCCTTCCCTTCATCTTATGAGATGTTCTGGAAGTAGGCAAAGTCTGTGCTAGACTAAAGCACTGCATCTGACATTACTAGAAGAGCACATAACGGGGAATGTCAAATACTTCAGTATTATCAAAGCTAAAGTAAATTCGGTCCATCATTTGGGAGGATGTTTACGGACTTCTGTGTCTCTCTCGGTCCCTCGGTTAATCTGACAGGGCTGCAGTACTGTCTGTCCTTATTATTTCAGGTCTACTGTCAATTAGCCATCCTTTGTGCAGATGGAAACTAGATGTGAAATGGATCAGTTTACTCCTCTGTCATGACATCTTGTGAATGAGACTAAGAGGGAATATGCACTCCCCACCCTAATTTTGAGAGGTGTCGCTGTCACTCAAAATTTATGCACTGAGTAAAATGCAAAGGATGCAATGATGTCTCAGAAAAAGCACAAGTACTGCTGGTGCCTGTTGGAAGCTCATCAGAATGAGTGCATGCTGCTGCTAATACTGCCCACCAGCACACTCAGAGTGAGTGCAACCTGCTAATACTGCCCACCAGCACGCTCATCAGAATGAGTGCATGTTGCAGCTAATACTGCACGCCAGCATGCTCATCAGAATGAGTGCGTGCTGCGGCTAATACTGCCCACCAGCATGCTCATCAGAATGAGTGCATGCTGCTGCTAATACTGCCCACCAGCATGCTCATCAGAATGAGTGCATGCTGCTGCTAAAACTGCCCACCAGCATGCTCATCAGAATGAGAGCATGCTGCTGCTAATACTGCCCACCCAGCATGCTCATCAGAATGAGTGCAACCTGCTGCTAATACTGCCCACCAGCATGCTCATCAGAATGAGTGCAACCTGCTGCTAATACTGCCCACCAGCATGCTCATCAGAATGAGTGCAACCTGCTGCTAATACTGCCCACCAGCATGCTCATCAGAATGAGTGCAACCTGCTGCTAATAATGCCCACCAGCATGCTCATCAAAATGAGAATGTGCTACCATCTGCCGGTATGCTCATCAGAATGAATGTATGCACACAGCTGCCCTGGGGACACTCATCAAAATGGGTGCAAGCTGCTGCCCATTAATGCCCACTAGTGCTCACCAGAAATGGTGCATGATGCTAGCCACTACTGCCAACTGGGATATTCATCAGAATGAGAATGTGGTACCACCCACAGGGACGCTCATTGGAATGGTATGTGGTTTCTGGAATCCTCATCAAAAAGCTAATGCCTGATGGGATGCTTACCAGAACAAGTGTACTTCTGCCCACTGAAATGTTCTTGCATCTCCAAAAATGTAATAAGTGATTGTCTGCGAATCTGCCATCTTCCTCGAAGGGATTATTCAATCACACATGTTATTTTCTTCCCTTAGCAGTACTGGGAGGGATGCATCTCCACAACCAATGCTTCAGCAGTGCAAGCATGGTCCCAAACGCAGGCTAAGTGCAAATGATGACTTACATCCATGACAAGGGGATAACCAACTACAGAGAGCAGCTGTCAAGAAAAAATAAAAAAAAAAATAATTTAAACCAATATTTCTTGCACACTGTGATAAAAAGTGGTGCAGTTGAGTTTTAACAAAAAATATACACTTGAGATTTGGGTCACAGCTCTTCTGTTTGGAGGTAAACCGGTACTGTAAAAAAGTTTTACTAGTTTTTGGTAAAAAAAAATATATATATATATATATATATATATATATATATATATATATATATATATATATATATATATATATATAAAATTAGCTAATCTGAATATATGGAGGAGAAATACACAATTACTGATCATCAAAAATTACAGCATACACAGAATAATTGCAGCAAAAGACTCTTACCTGTAGTTTGTGCTTCAGTAATTTAGCTGTAATCGGTGAGCAGTAAATAGGTTTGCTCCATGTTGAAGTCAGTCCAGCAGTGTGATCCGAGTGCATATGGGACAGAAAAAATAGACTTGCCCGTTTGCAGGTTCTGATTTGCCAAACATCCACAGCAATGGGTGTATGGGGAATGACTGTCCCATTCATCCTGCAGGATGAACTAAGTACACCTGAAAAAATAAAATGAATCCTATGTGAACCCTCTTTGTACTCCTACCGTCACTCTCTTCCTACCATGCCTTTATTAATTTTTTTTTCATTTCATCTTATTTGCTTCTTCTTAGCCCAGCTCTCCTTGTAATTCTTTTCTACTATACTCCTTACCAAACCTCTCTACTACCGGTCTCATGGTATCTTTTACCACACTCCTTAGCAAACCTCTCTACTACCGGTCTCATGGTATCTTTTACCACACTCCTTACCAAACCTCTCTACCACCAGTCTCATGGTATCTTTTACCACACTCCTTACCAAACCTCTCCACTACCGGTCTCATGGTATCTTTTACCACACTCCTTACCAAACCTCTCTACTACCAGTCTCATGGCATCTTTTCTTTCCCCTATTTTTTACCCAACTCTCCTTTTATTCCCATTCCTCCTAACCTACCTCCCTCCTAACTTTACATACATGCGTTTTTCTCCAATTTATTTATTTAACATTTATTTAACATTTGTTGACCGGGAATGTCCGACTAGGTTCCACAGAGCCTGTTTTCAGCGGAGGCCCAGGGAGAAATGCTCCAGATGCCTGTCTTTGGAATGTGGGAGGAAACCGGAGTACCCGGAGGAAACCCACGCGAACACAGGGAGAACATGCAAACTCCACACAGAAGGCACCCCAGCCGAGAATCGAACCAGAGAACCTCTTGCTGTGAGGTGACAACGTTAACCGCTGCACCACTGCGCCACCCAAATAGTTATAGCTCCTTCCTCCCCCCCTAAATAACTTTCTATTAACAATAACAAATACAGTTAATCTCTCTTCTTAAACCTATGGTTAAACCAAAAATCACTGTAAGACTGATGTGTGCAATGCCAGGTTATTTCTGTAAGTCTACATATAGTTTTAAGGCCTTCTACTTAGCCAGTGTGATCTGTATATTACCGTGTTATAAATGATTTGTCTGCATATTGTTTTTATAAATTCTTGTATCGTATCTTATTGATGTAATTGTCTTTCTGTGGAGCTTTTCTCCCTGGGCCTCTGCTGAAAAAGGACTTTGGCTCAGTCAGACTATCCTGGTTAACAAATATCAAATAAAAATAAATAAATAAAATCTCTCATTGTACTCACATAGGTCAAAGGCCATTCACTGCCTAGTCAGTAAAGAATGTACCAACATCGGAGATATTTGGAGTCAGCACGTCTGTAACGTACATATTCTTGAACTCCTTGGCCAGGCTGCAGTAAAGTAATGAACACCTTAACACATGTACTACCTCCAAGGTGAATGGTATGTCCCATAGGTACTTTACATACAAAGAATAGAGCCTCCACAAATCTGAATCTACAGGGACTTTTCCTCTTTACCGTGTAAAACAGTGATTCATGTTTTTTTCTCCACTCCAAGAATACTGATAAACAGTGCCTTTATTTCATGAAAGTTAACACCATATTTTGGGGTTCACTCACTTCTTCCATTAACTGAATGACAACAGTGACTCAGGGAGTGGCAGTGTGATACAGCTCAACCAGTACTTTTCCAAGTTCTATAGTATTATCATTGCATTTTTAATACATTTGAAAGTTCATATCTTTGAATGTCTGATATAGTTTATACTCCTCACTAGAGTCTTCAAAGAACTGTATTCCTGAAGGAAGACCTGAAATGAAGACCAGCTCTTCTTTGTACTGACTAGTGAAAGTATCTGGATAGGCCCAAGTTGCAGCAGCATATACTCAATCCACTGAAGCATACTTAAAGGCTTGCAGCACAGGCAAGGCCCCTACATAATGAGCACTGGGTCGTATTATTAACTATTTGCCATGTTTTTGCAATCGCAACAGTATTTGTTACATTCACATAACCACCTGGATAAAGTAGTTTTGGACACCTTTTTTCCTGTTTTATTAACAGCCTACGATATATCTTAAATTCTTAATTTTTTTTTATCTCATGTTCCATCTAGACAAAGAAAAAAAAAAAAAGGAGGTAGTTCTCTAGGTACAGAAAGACTCAGCTCCTTGCAGTCTCTGGTTTGCTACCACCACAGCATTGCATTTCATCAGTACCCTACAGGAAAAAATAATCCACTGTACAACACAGCAACTGGAGAGTACAAATGTTAATAACCGGTAAGTGCTTTTTCCCCCCTCTTCTCCTCCTTAGCAGTCATTAAAGTTTGTACTCTCCAGTTACTGTGTCCTACTGTGCTTGTTTGGTTCTCCAGTTCAGAGTTGGTTGAGAAAAAGATAATCCACAACAAAGACTCCTAACCTAACAATGCAGAAACCTCCTCAACACCTTCGCTATTTCAAATACAGATTGGCATCTTGAAAAAGTCTGAACAGCAAATCCAATCTCCCTTTGACAAGCAAGGAAAAACTAACCACGATGTGATCATCTGGAATTGAATGAAGGTGTTCTAGACTCGACCAGCTTCAGATGTCCTTCATCCATTTTAGGCATTAAAAGCACTCTGAAGGAATATCCATAACCTCTCAGGACTGAAGTGATCTTCTGAAGAGCTATTTCATATGAATAGGTTAGAAAACAGGCAGTAGCCACAACGCTGAACAGCTACAAAACTTTTATTTAAAACACAGTTAAAAACACAGGAATGAGCCCTTTCGGGACCAAGCCCTTCTTCAGACAACAAGCTCAAATAAAACTGCATTTTGTATAGCTCTTTGACTACTAATCAGTACTGCACCCTCCTCTTTTTCAATACAGGTTTTAAAGGTATAACCCAATTTAAACCTGGGGTTTTATATGCTGCTAACTCAATGATCCACTTTGTCTCATTTAACTCTGTTTCATTAACCAAATCACCTCCCCTTTCTGTTCTTGTTCATGCACTGTACAACCATACATTTAAACTTGTGATTTTCACACTTAGAAATATGCTGGAAAAGTGCATTATGTTCATGTCTTAACCTAATTGATGACAAATGGTTCAAAATTCTATTTATTTAACATGCAGTTAGTTTTTCCTAAGTAGAATGGGTTACAGTCCTGACAGTTAGCCAGATAAACAACCCTCTTTGTTTTACAATCTGCATACAGATCAAAACAATACTGCCTTCCCTGATACGGATGTCTATATGATCCTGCATTCTCAATGTACTCACATGCTTTGCAGCTTCTACATTTTTGTGTACCTGTACGTTGTGTATGGATATGCTATAAACATTGCAGTTTTATTTGAGCTTATCATCTGAAGAAGGGCTTGGTCCTCAAAGCGCTCATTTCTGTGTTTTTAATTGTGTTTTAAATAAAAGTTTTGTAGCTGTTCAGCGTGGTGGCTACTGCCCGTTTTCTTTCTTTTCATGCTCAGTTATCGTGGGCAGATAGCCTTTGGTGGAGTATCTAGAGTTGATTTTGGTTATATGAATATGTTCAAGACCCTCCACTCTTTTGATGGGGTATTACACTGGAAAAGAAGAATGTGGCTGGGGTAAGGAGAGAAAGCCTCTGGATATTATGTCCAGTACTTAACAGCCATTTGTTTAAGTGATTGCTGACTGTAGTTGGCAATTTTCTGAGCATTTATAGTATTTGTGTTACGTATCATCTCTTCTCCTTTGCTGTTTGGTACTTATTTACTTTTATTTTAGAATTGTTTACCGAGGAGGTCCGACTGGACAAAGCTGTCCATTTTTAGAGGAGGCCCGGGGAGAAAAGCTCCAGAAACAATTGCTAACATACTATATTGTTTCAGTCTTGTGAATGCCTTATAGAGGGGTGATTTAAGTACGAAATAAGTTGCTTGTAGTTACATTGCACTTGAGGGCCCTTTTTTGTTGTGCTTTTACATTAAAAGGACTAAGGTCATCCATCTTGTGGCAGAAGGTGTTTGACTGGTCTTATCTGAGCTGGGAAGCACTTCAGAGGGGCTCAAAGTGCAGTCGTTTTATTGGCCAGAGGGCTTGGAGGTTAGATTCCACTTTCATTTCTGCTTCTATAAAATTAGGCTCTTTTACACAGAGCTCCTCACCATGTAGCAGTGGTTGACAGTACCCGGTATAGGGTTTATACCACATCATCCAATGACCTACTCAGAGAATGCCTCCTCATAGAACTTTATTTGTTGAAACCTCTATCTGAACGATCATTTTAGCCAATTTTTTCCCAGGAAAATAACCACTAGGCCAACTACCGATCATCACAAAAATCACGAAATTTAAAACCCACTTGGAGGGGGGGGGCTACACCCCCACACCACATAATGTGGGGGTCCAAAACTGCACTACAGTGGGGAAAAGGGCAAATTCATAATGATGGCCCACTGTTTTTCTCCCTGGGAAAAGAGGTTTTGACAAATAAAATTTGATGAAGAGGCATTTGTGAACAGGTCTCTCAATGATGTGATAGACCCTCACCCCCACGACACAAGTGCCTGGGCAGTTAAGTTTACCTACAAAACTATTACTAGAACTGTAACCTGTAATTTATTGAAGCACTACACTGAGGTACGCTCAGAGCAGCCAGCTTGTACATCAGACAGTGTTAGGATATGGCATTAGTGCTATCTCATACCATATCCTTGCACTATTTAACTCTTGTCCCTAACCCTAGCGGTTAATCTAGGAGAACTGTGTAAAACTTAGTCCTTAAACCTAACAGCCAACCTTAATAAAAATGTCCAGACAACATGGATATGCAATTTCCAAACATCTTCATAGCCAGCTTGGTAGATACAGGCATCCTGAGACAGTGTAGCAATTGCTGATGTACATAGACAAACTGTTAATCCTTAAAGAAACCATCACAGTATGTGAGAGATGTACATACACAACTTCCTTGGAGACAAAAATCTCATAAACAAGATCGTCAAGAAGAACACACACACACTACATCCACCACACAGTGTCCACCAGACACATATTCCGTCCTAGACTGAGGCAATAAAAAGCAATCTGCCCAAACCTCAAAGACCTTAACTCATGTAAATGGCAAAGACTATCCTCGGCTATCTGTAAAGCACACAGAAAAAGCAACAATAAACACTACACAGAAGATTACACCCAATGGACTCCTAAGTCCTGAGGAGGCCAACAGCAGCACAAAGAGGTTAGGAATAAATAATGTCTCTGTTATTGCCAGAAAGGTGCTACATGCCTCAATGAAAAAGTGCCAGACAAGAGGCCTATGAGGAAGCTGGAACTGAGGAAGGGAGGGAGGGTGATGCTCTACCTATTCAGCCATGAATAAACAGGGGGATGGAGGAGTCCCACGTACAACTTAGTTTGCAGCATGGCCTTTGGCAACTTCACATAATCCATATGCTAAGAGATGCACCTGAGAAGGCATTAAATGTAAGGAAAAAAATGGGAGGGGGGGTCTTTGGTGACTGCTCTTCAATTACCTGCACAGCCAATTTAGACACTCCTTTGTTTACAGAAGAACACTTATCCTCCTTGAGAAGCATTTCGGGAGAAGGAGAAGAATATCTCATTTCCTAGGGCATTTATTCCTTTATTGTTCCCCCGAAAGTCTAACAGGGAGACACTCCACTAAGGAAAGTGTGTGGGTCTGAATCACTCTCTAGGAAACAAACAGTCCTTTGAAGATCAGTTTATTCTTCCAATCCCTCTCTGAGGCATCATTTGAGGATCAATTTATTCCTACACTTGGTCAGGGTATGTTTACCAAAATTCCTGCATATGTCAGGGCCCGCCTTAAGAGGGACACCACACAAACACTTCACATATCTACCTTCACGTCGGATTTTATGGTCCCAAACATCAAATTTTTCAAAAAAGCAGCTTTAGTTTCATAATGTACATAAATGCTATTGCAAACACCAAAATCCTACAAAGCAGCAAGCCCCAACAACTTGCCAAAAAGCAAATACAGCAAAAACACTGTACCCAAAGTGTCAGAGACACTAGACAATAGCACTGCAAACCAGTCAGTGTGGGAAAGCTAAAAGGGCAGACAAGCTTAAGTGGGGGAAGCAAAAGGACAAAGATGTAATTTTTTTCCCATATTTGCCTCCATGCCTGCTGACCATCAAGCCTCCCCTCAATCAAACATCACACTGTCAGGAAGGGGTTCATCCAATTGGTCAAGAAAGTTTTGTGTTCTTGCCAAGATGCTGGCAGTGACAGCTTTTTCATTTTATAACCTCAAGAGAAGGATATATATATGCCCCCCCCATCTTATCCTCAAATTTCTGCTTCCTCACATGGGAGGACAGGGGGCTCATCTCCCCTGCCACTGACTCTCCACATCATAACAGACCTATGTTCTCCAGCCAAAGTTCTGTCATGCAGCAGTGGCAAGCAAGGAAGGACCCACAGTCCCCCCCACACATACAGTAAGGGCATACCTCATTCTCCCTGCCTGCACCATCAGGAATCTAAACACTAGACAAACTCAGGTCGCTTACACTGTAGTTAGGGCTTTATCCCTCTATGGCACTGTGCAGGCATGTGAAAGCAGCTATTTATTTTTATTTTTAAGAAAAATTGGAACTTTATAATCAAATATGACTGAACGGATGAGCAAAGCAGAAATGACAAAGAAGACAATACATAAAAGTTCTGCACTAAGAACTCCAAAGCCAGGCACCTTCTCTGATCCATACAATCACAATGAGCAGCAAACAAGATCTGAAGACTAAGCACAGCGAAATACAGATAACACAGGAAAGGATGAAACCTGGGAAGGTTTAGATCAGTGCCAAGCAGACTGAGACTGCGTGCTTCATTCCTTGTTGCGATGAATAGTAACCAAATCATGAACATACTGAACCCTGCACTTTCAGGACCTGCACAGGCAGCATGGTATTACAGAAGATGAAAGGGAATAGGCTGTCATGACTACATGATGAAAAGCAGAAGGAATGCAAACCAGAACATTTTACGAGATATGTCAGGTGCCAAACTCATTTGCACCTATTGTGCTTTATGCTGCATCTCCACTTGACACTCATAATTAATCAGGTGTCACATGATTGTTTGAAGCTGGCTTCCTTAATCAAGTGGGACTACCAGTTCAAAGATGGGCAACATGTGAAAGGACAGGGTTATGAGAAATAAAATGGCCTTACGAATGTTTTGTGTGGGATATACTGGAGTACAGATATCAGTCAATCTTTGTCATTTATGATTATTTTCATATTACATTTTTCATAACTGAGTGAACTATGTAGTATCAACGGGCTTGGTGTGAAAATGTGAGACAAAAAAAAAATACACTGCCAAAATGCTATGCATTGCACTGAAAATACTGCTCACTGTTTGTTTATGATTATGAAAATATACAACTCCATATTTTCTTTGTCAAATCCCACTGTCTTAAATCATCGCTGAAATCTTAGATGATACTGAAGAAAACTGTCCCAGGCAATTTCCCTGTAAATTGTACAGCTTGACAGATACTGAGTGTTGTTTAAAAAATTGTTAACCATGCATACAGGCATAATTGTTTGTATTTCTCCAACTATCTCAAAAACAGGCACCCAAAAAGGAATCACTTATCATATGCAAGTTTAAGTGTGGCTACACAAAAATGCTATTGATGCCACATATCTGGGCTACACAGTTCCCAACATGCAACTATCTAGAGAAAAAAAACAATATCAGTAGCATAGAGGCATACAGTCCTGACTACAACCCACTATCACTGGAAAAGGAAGACAGGTGTGCCATCCAGGGCAGGGCAAAGCAAGACACAGATGGTCAAAATCCCTTAGAGAAGGAGGTGGCATTGCACTGGCCATCCTGGACATGTTTCACCAACCCACTGCTGGTGTTAGCCCATATCAGCAAGCGTACTTGAATGGAAACTCATGAAGGGAGAGCCCCCATTGTGATATGAATAGCCCATCCCCTTGCCCAAGTGTGGTTGGGGTCAGGGAATAACACGTTCTCATCGTGGGGATACCAGTGACAGACTTTACAAACTCTCCGACGTCTGCCTGAACAATGACCCCTTTGAATGGCTTTCATCCTAGTGGATCAGAGGAATCTGAACCTTTAGGGAGTGACTAGTCTTGATTCAGGTAGCGACAGGACTGAGGATTATCATGTAGAGGTGGAAGAAAGCACCTTAAAAAAAGAGAGAAAATATGTCTGTATTGTAATACATTACTGTACTGAAGTAAACACAATGTATTGGCTTCCCATTGTAAAATAACCATTTTTACTGAACAGCCATTTTGTATATATAAAAAAAAAAAAAAACATTTACCATTCACAAGATACTTGTATGTGGCTTAATTATTAAAACTTACAGTTATCAGGAATCTGGGGATGTAGACAGGCTGCCAGAAGTGTGATACTCCACTGCTGCTAAGCACTCTGTGTGAATAAGTTACCATGTCTTACAGTGGCTAGGGTGACACCTGTACTCTTGTACTGAAAGCATCACAGGGAGACACCTGTACCCTTATACTGAACACATCACAGGGCAACACCTGTACCCTTATACTGAACGGATCACAGGGTGACACCTGTACCCTTATACTGAACGGATCACAGGGCGACACCTGTACCCTTATACTGAATGGATCACAGGGTGACACCTGTACCCTTACACTGAAAGGAACACAGGGCGACACCTGTACCCTTACACCAAAAGGATCACAGGGCGACACCTGTACCCTTACACCAAAAGGATCACAGGGCGACACCTGTACCCTTACACCAAAAAGATCACAGGGCGACACTTGTACCCTTATACCGAAAGGATCAAAAGTGCGACACCTGTACCCTTATACCGAAAGGATCAAAAGGGCGACACCTGTGTAATATCCTTATACTGAAAGGATTAAAAGGTGCTCAGACAAGTGTATGAAGGTTAGAGTACAGTGAAAGACTGCATCTTTTAAAAGGAATATGCAGGCATATGTAAGTGTAGCAACAGAAATGTATTTATTTTCTCCAAGATCAGTCAAACTGCTTACAAAAAGTACACATGTGAACAATTTTATCTATTTAATCAGATATTTGAAAAAAATACACTGGTTACATATTGAACATTGATTTACTTATTTTTTTGTAAAAGGGGGCCAATTATCAACTCTCTGGGTACATGAGTTTGCTCAGGTTCTCCACTTTCTTCCCATCTCCCAAAATAGATACAGTAGATTGAATTGCATTCTTCCAGACAGGAGGAGTACGCAAAGTGTGCTAGTAAGAACTGGTGTTATATGTTAGGCAGGACCCCTCCTAGGATGAGCTTCAAATCCCTTCCACATACTGGCTCCTAGGACAGGTTCCAGTGTCTCAGTGACCCTGTACAGAGAAAAACAGATTATTATATGAAAATGGATAGATGAATAGATAACCAGCTTTCCGAAACCAGTACAATAGGATTAAGAACAGCCAATTCGAAACACAGTCAAAGGCAAGCCAGAAAAAGACTGATCAGATTAAGAGACATGAATCCTGCCCTGCAAAGGCCAAGGCTTAGGTGATGTGCCCTCAGGCAACACTGCAGTGTAGGTACTTCTGCTAGAGGGTAGACAGATCGGACAGGTGATTTGCATTTATAAATTCTAGTAATTGCAAAGACTAACTGTAAGGATCAGGGTCACGACGAGGAAGATGTGAAACAAATAAATCAGGAGTCAGAATTTAGTGGAACTCAAGAGTTGCATGTATCAAAGCAGTAATCAGCCAGGAAGCAGTTTAAGGGAATGTGAAGGAAAAAAAAAAGGCACAAAACAAAAGAGGGTTTCTATACATAATTTTTGAGACCTACAAGGATGAACATCAGAAGACCTGCAAAGATGTAACCAGCAGCTGTAAGAATGCAAGTTTCATATAAATGTTAGCAACTAACCAGCGTTACATTTTTTGACAGCTATCTTTGTTTTTAACAATAATGTTGAATCACAGTAACCTTACCCAAAATTAAGTCATACACCAAAAAGAATGTTTTTTTTTTAAATAAGTAATAAAAGGGCCTTATTTTATGGAACCACAATCCTAATCATACTCATTCTTCTATTCATTTCAAGTGTCCGCTCCAACCTAGTGTTTTGTAATATAATATTTAAAAGAGTAGGTCTCAAGCACATTTTTTAATGGGAAGAAATAACCCAGTTTACAGGATACGAGTTTGGAAAGATTGTTCTTAACAGAAAAAATATTTACTATAATTACAGAATGCAATTTTTAGGTGCCTAAAAACTGGAATTTGTTCATTGTTACTAACCACCACTCCACATCTCCAAATGGCAAAGTACAAGCTCAAGAAAACACAAAGAAATTTAGGTTTTGTTTTTTTAAACTGTACACCCATCTCCCAACAAATCAAGTGTCCTACAATATCCCTGGATAAGACAGCAACAACTTCTTGTAAATTTCTCACCAAACTAAAAAACATACTCTTCAGTGAACAAAGCTGCTACAATGCGTCAAGGTCAACTTTGCACTGCTCTCCAATATTTACAAATTGGAGCCCAAGCTATGACCTAAGCTTCTTAACATATCTCTAGAGCAGAAGTCTCATAAAGAAGTACTACTTCACTGAGGACCCACCCTCCTTAATGGATCATTGGTTGGGTATTTCTTTTCTACCAATCAAACTGTTGCACTTTTACAAACTCCTACACTGGGATGTCTGTGTACTTACACTGATGTATGCCATAATAGCCACAAAAGCAGGTGTGCTTCAAGGCCGTCAGCTCTTTACTAGTGTCAAATTTTGGATCTCAGTCCTTAGCACGGTTAGAAAGGAAAGTGCTGGGTAACCTCAAGAACCTCCCCAAATCTGGAGATGAAGAACTTCAGTAATAACGCAACATCTTAGGCAGCATAGATGAAAGGGCTGTTGACAAACTTAGGGAATGTATAGCAAGAAAAATAACCAGAGATCCTAGACAGGTTTTAGAGATATTTCAGAAATATAGTGAAAATGTGTACAAGGCAGAGAAATGTGGAAAACAAGAAAAAGCACAAATGGAAATATTTATGGAGGACTTAAGTATACCAAGGTCAGAGGTAGATGAGGCTCAACAACTAACAGTTAAGATAGGTAGGGATGAGATAAAATAGTGATATATAAATCAATATTCAAGAACAGATGGTATTCCTGTGGAAGTCTAGAAGTTAGAAGTACAAAAGTGATAAAGACCTGGGAGATTTTGTTCAGCGACATTTTAACAGGGGGCGAGCTCCAACTTCTTAGAAGAAAGCTGCTGTAGCTACATGGGATTTTATGAGTATGGCATTGGAAGCATTTGTATCCCTGACACAATAATAAGATTAATTAGAAGGATATACGAAGGATTAAAGGCAAGAATTAAAGTGAAAAGGTTCCTCTCTGATAAGTTGTGTTTGAACAGCGTAGCCAGGAAGTGGTGTCCCCTTTCCCCTTTGTTAATTGCTTTATATTTAGAGCTACTGGGAAAGAAAAAAGGGACTCAAATTCAAGAAATTAACAGGTATGGAAATCAATAAAGTTGGCTTTATTTGCAGATGATATTATTCCCTACCTGATGAATCCTGAAAAGGACATCTCAGTACTTTGCAACATTTTGAGACAGTTTCAAGTCTTTTCAGGATATAAAATTAATGAAGACAAAACACAGGCTATGGCTGTAACTTATTTACCCATACAGGAATTGGCACAGCAATACCCATATTTACGAAGACATGATAAGGTGAAGTATTTAGGAGTGTGGATTAAAAAGGCTTCTATTATGGCAGCTAAGGATAGGTGGGAAAAGACTTAAAAAGATATTAAAACTGAAAAATTGGAAGATCTTGTTTATGGATATGGATAATAAGACTCAGGCAGGGAAAATGTTTTTAGTCCCTTTAATGTTATATATGGTTCAGGCATATTCTTATTAAACCAAAGGAGAATTTGTGGACAATAATTAAGGAAGACCTGCGGTGGTGGTGCTGCGGTAGTGTTCTCACCTCACAGTATGATGCTGTCCGGTTCGATTCTCAACTAGAGCGTCTTCTGCGTGGAGACATACGTGAATGGGCGTACCTTCGTTGAAGGTTGTGCGTCAGGCCTGGCAAGCGATGCGTAAAATCAACTGCCAATCATTAGCGGACCGGAGTTCCACTGTGGCGACCCCTAAACGGGAAAAGCCGAAAGACACAAACAATCTGGGAGGGGAAGAGGACTAAGTGGGATGAGATGATCCTTCAAAGAGAACAAGGTATTTAGGATTACATGACTTAAAGGAATACTTTAGAGCTATAAAGTTAAGGCTCATATACAATGAGCTTCCTTGTGCCTGGCTTGGGCACCTATGGCAACATGACTTGGATTGCTTCTAAAATAATCTGGACCTGCAAAGTTAATACAAGTATATTTTTTGCATGTGCACTGTTTCAGTGATATTTTAACACTTCTGTGCTACATTTACTGATTTGGTCGAATTTATCATTGTTTTCCAGCCTTCACTTGTTAAAGAAACTCCATCTGTCGCTACTGTACTGCTTTTAGGTTGTTTTAACAGAATTCTGACATTTCCTAACCTCCTCTGATACTGCAAAAACTGTTCCAAGTCTGCCAAAGTATTTCTCAGTTTTGCAAAAGTTTTTCTGTGCTATGATCATTTCTCAGGGTTAGTGAACTTATTCCCAAGGATTCCTAATATTACACGAATTCTAACTTCTGTTGTAAAGCATTTGTTATTGCACTTGAACTCAAAACAAGTTTGTTTTACATTAAGAGGGCTCTTTTGCACTCTGGTGGAAGAGAGAGCTAAGTTCAACTCATCCAAGCTGGCGACTACCAGTCGACAGCTGACTGTGTTTTTATCTGATTGGCCTAAAGGTTTAAGTTTTTTTTTATCCTGCTGTTATAAAAGCCTCACGTTTGTGCATCACTCAAACCCAGTTCCCTGTGCTTGCATATAAGCAAACCTCTCTAGTTTAAAATCCTGCATAGGAAACACTCCCCATAGTCTCCCACTCTTCGCAGCTGCTCGAAGAGATGCCTGTTTGTGCAGTGGGTGGTACCACCACAGATCATCGAATAGTATACTACTAACACTCTCACTTTGAAACTCTCCACTATTACTTCCCATCTAGGGATTGTGGATTCCTTGCCTTCAATATCATAGGCTAGATTCAGACCTGCTGAATCTAGACTGTTTGATATCACTGTGCTCTTAAACAAGTAATATTACATTAAGAGGGCCTCCCTGCACCTTAGTGGCAGAAGTGAGTAGCTCAGGACCCACCTGAGTTGAGGATTGCTGGAAAAGGCTCAGTTTTGGGGCTTACCCCATTGGTAGTTGTGTTAAAACCCATTTAAATTTGCCTCTATATAAACCTTGCATTTGCCCGCTGCTGAGCACCTCACAATGGGGATTAACAGTACCCTGTATAGATGCAAACACCTGGGAACATTTTTTTCCCTAGAGACTTTTCAGTAGAACCCCAAAGCTTCAATGTTGAGCAAAGGGCAACACTGTTGCAATCTAAACAGCATTCTCAGACTTACCATCCAAAATCTACTATGCACCCACTGCCTTTGCTACTCCAAGTCAAACTGGCCCTAATTAAGCCAAAGTCCTAAATCCAGCTAGCCCACTTCCTTCTCAAATACCACATTCATAAAAATCCTGTAACAATCATTTCTCCTACCTACTTGATTGATATGGGCATCTTGAGAATGTAGCAATTGCTTTATGTATACTTACAACCACCTACTCCTAAAGCAAACTAACACCTTATGTGAGAAATGCAAATGCACTGTAGAACTGGAGTCAATTCTCTCATGGAAAAACAAACGTAACAGGCTGTCAAGCACACACGTTTCACCTCACAAGCAAACCTCACCTCTCACACAAAATAAGGTCATGACACATACACAGAGGTAGTCGCTAAAAGCCTACCAAAAGAACAGAGACCTCCCAAACGCACACCACCCTCACTCACCACTAAGCAAAAAGAAACCATTAAATGTATCAACACACACACACACACACACACACACACACACATAAGCCCCCAAGGCAAAACACAACTCCATAGTGAGACACACAGATGTCCCCCCTCACCACATTGGACAAGGAGAAGGTCACAGTCAGCTGCAAGGATCCAACAAATCATGCATGCACTCAAGTCATTCAACAAGTACAGTTATGACTCTGTCATAGTCCACGTTGTAGTGAATGACTTGAGATGTACTTCTCTGAAGACAGACATGAAAGAACCCACTGATTATGTGTCCCAGAGAGGTATGTTCCTAGTCCTAAGCAGTACCCTACCCTCACCCAGGATGATGCTACAATGTAAACAAAAAATGACTGACCAACAATTGGCTTAGCTTTGGTGTCAGTTCAGGAGGATCCAGTATCTATCAGCCTGGAAGGATATGGTAGACAGACCTCACTGCTTTGCTAGAGATGTTCTGCACCTGTTCCCCCTAGGCTTTCGTATACTGGCAAAGGCCCTTGCCCCCCCCCATAGTGACTTTTTTAGGCAATGTCAAAACAACAAATTTTCTAATGCAACAAAGTCTAAATTGAGACAAACTCAGGGTCATGCTGTTTAATGCTAGGAGTTTAAACATGAAACCCCACTCCCTGGAAGACCTCCTCACCTTCCAGGATGCCGATGTCTGTGTAGTTACCAAGAGATGGTTCAAGGCCGCTGAGAGCAGCCCAGCCGTGCAAGGCTACAATGCCTTCCAGATGTTCAGACCTAGAATGAAAGGTGGAGTTGTATCCCTCTTCATTAAAATCAAATACACTGAGACTGGTCAGACAGCATGACTGTCTCAAACTACTCCATTTCCAATTAACTACTGAGAGTGCCATACCATATTGCTAGCTAGAGATCTCCACCACGAACCATCAAAAACAAACCACCTACCTTGATTTACTGGAATCCCTTGCCATACAGCCCAACACCTTAGTTATGGGAGATTACAACTATCCTTCCATAGACCGGGGAACATAAATGAGCAAAAACACACTCGACCAGAGGTTCCTGGACTTTAACACAAATGCTCTTGAATAGCTAGTCTGCACCCACACCAGGGGCTCTAATGTTCTAGCATGGGGACCTCCCTGGTTAGCTCAGACCACAAATCAGTCTCATTTGAAGCAACTACTGGAACTGACACCTTCACAGGAACAAAAATTATAAAACTTCACCAAAGCTTACTACAGCCTACTAAGCAATGG
The DNA here is from genome assembly GCF_019279795.1 of Protopterus annectens. Lineage (NCBI taxonomy): Eukaryota > Metazoa > Chordata > Ceratodontiformes > Protopteridae > Protopterus > Protopterus annectens. Next base: position 320,379,520 of record NC_056739.1, read on the forward strand.
TATAAAAAAGCTTCACACCACCAGCAATCACAGACATCAATGATCACTATGCAGAAGAGTACGTAACTGCCCTGTACAAAAACACTTGAGAGACTGCTGTACCAGATCGGAACAAAACCAGGTCTTCCCACAAAACTGTTGTCCAAAAGCAAGAGGGATATCACTCTGCACAGGAAGAATTCCCTCTTAAGCCTGAACAAGAAAATCAGAAATCACGTAAAACGTCTTCTAAAGTAAATTATGAAACTTAAAATCACATCACTAGCCAAAAATATACATAAGGCATTCTTTAACTACATCTGAAGTCTAAAAGGGAATGCCCAGCTATGTGCCAAACTGAATGTGGATGGGATCATTCATACTACACAGGAAGATTTCACCAACCTGCTAACTGACAGGGTGTGAAGTTTGCTCTGAATCTATCCCCACCTACCATATGCCAAAACATACCGGACACCAGCCCTCTGTCTAGTATCTCTAGAGAACAGGTAATCTCTGCACTCGCTAAGGCCAAAAACGCAATCTCAATGGGACCAGACGATATCCCAGGGTGTTTACTAAACATTTTAAAGCAAGACCTAGCAGACCCATTTGGTGTTCTCTTTTGAGAACTGGTATGTTTCTGCAGAATACAGAACAGCAACAGTAATCCCTCTGCACAAATGGAGGCCATCAACTGACCCTGGGAACTAAAGACCCAAAAGTCTAATTAGTCTCATCTGCAACTCCATAGAAAGAATTATCATGGACCATATCAACAAGGACATAGGGGACTTCCAAATGCTGGACCCAACCTAGATTGGTTTCATTACAGGTAGATTATGCTTATTATACCTGATAGACTTCTTTGAGAATGTCACCAAATTCATGGATGAAGGCAAGAAAGTGCACACAGCCTATCTCAACCTTGCCAAGACTTGATACAATTCCCCACTCTGGCATCATTGAGAAACTCTCCCAGCTAGGGATTACCCCTTGCATTACTAGATGGGTAAATAACTGGTTCACCAACAGAACACACAGTCAAAACTGGCAACTCCACCTCCACCAGTAGACCTGTCACCAGTGGAGTACCACGGGGTTCTGTGTTGGGCCATTTACTATTTGGCATTTTTTTCACAGAAGTCCAAGCCAAAGTAGACTGCCTCTGGCTCACCAAGTTAAATGATGACTGCAAACTGGGAGCAATCATAGAGTCTCCCCAACAATGTCAACATATTACAAGAAGGGCTAACGCAAACAAATGATTGGTGCCAATGCCAGGTCTAAAACTAAATGCAAAAAAATGCATTACTACTCCCTTTGGTATAACAGAATTCCTTTCAAATTACAATATTGACAGCACCTCACTGAGCTCCAACCCAATGGTGCAAGACTAGGGAACACAAGTTGATAGCAATCTGAACTTCGACCACCAAGTTTCCACAACAGTAAGGGAAGCCTTCTCCATAGTGCACCTCATAAGCAAGGGCATAGCATCAGGGTCAAGGGGTGTTACAACTCCACTGCACTCAGCCCTCATCAGACCACTAATAGAGTATAATGCACCCTTTTGCATGTACCTCACCAGACACCTGCAGCAACTGGACAGACCTCAAGAGGTTTCTCACCAAGAAAATACAGGTACTCCAACCCATGACCTAAATGGACAGGCTGAAAGCCCTGTTACTTTACTCTCTATCTTATATGCTGCCGAGAGGTGACTTGTGCCTCACCCATAGGGCAATCTTTGATCCTTCCCTAATGGAAATGCAGCACATCCGCAGGTCAAATAACACACGAGTTACTCACTCTAGGGATGTCAAACTAGCTTGTGACATTAACAGAACATCCTGGAGAGACAGATATGTCTCCCAGAGACTAAAGTTTCTCTGGAATAGACTTCCTATTCAGGTAAAACTCACTGACCCCTATTCAAACGCAACCTAGATAACTAGATGGGAGACTGTGAATTTGCCCCTGTGTTGGCACCCAAGTCCCACATGAACAGGGAGCCGGTGCTGATCACAGATCTGCTCTGTTCATAAATTCGTTCTGCGAACTACCCAAAAAAAAGAAATGGGGATACTTGGGATTAACATGGCTAGGCTAGTAAAGGCTCTGGCACCGCTAGCCTAGTAACTTCCTACAATTCAAAATGGAAAGGAAAGGGATGATGAAGCAGAAGGCAAGTTAGAGAGATTTTGGCTGCAGATCCTTACAGAGAACAACCATACAGGAGTATCATATTGATAAAGTGGCATAAAGTATTCCAAGAACTACAACCATGACAATGGAGAAAGGAGATTTTGCCAAGAGGGATGACTGCAAGTAGCAATTACAGAAAATAGGAAAGAGGGGGCTGGAATTTATTACAGAAAACTGGCAAACAAATCAAGTTATTGGGAGAAAACAACTTGAGGGGAAAGGTAATAAGCATGGGATGAAGCCAAGATGATGTTTGGATTGAAGGCTAAAGACTGCACTCCCTACCAGGGAATGATATGAAGAGTATATGCAAAGAGAAAGGGATAGGGGAGTCTTAAGTGAATCTAGAACAGAAGCTGCTGTTAATAAGGGGTAATTAGTAGGGCATATAAAGCACTGCATGTTGATTGTAAGAATCAAAGATAGGATGTTAGAAAATGTTGGGAGAAAGAATGGAAAAGCAATTTACAAGACAGCAATGTAAGGGCATATGCATGGCTTCCATGTATGCAGTAATCCAAAGGGTTTAGGATCTTTGCTTGGAAGCATTTTGTTATATCCCAAACAGACTTCAAAGAATACCCACCCACCCAGTAGATAGCTAATGGAGGGTTGATGGGGAAGAAAAGAGGTAACTGAAAATGTGTTTTGGAAGTGGAATGAGTTGGCAGATTTTTAAAAATTCCCCTCAGAGTACTCTGTCAGAAATGTGAGTGAGCAACTGGCTGTAATGAAGGATATGATTTTTGGGGGCTAGGACACAGGATCTGAACTGCCAGGACAGTAAATTTGCCATTAAGTTTGGCTGCCAAAAAAGCAATTACTAGAAAGTGGAAGTGAATGTCTAAACCAAATGCATTTTAAAGTATTAAATATTACAAATGAGATAAAAGAAATGGAAGAGGGATCTTTAAAAAAGGAAAGAAGCAAATTACATTAAAATAAATGGAAACTGCAAGAATAATCCATGTAGAATGATGTTCAGGAGGAGAGGTTTAAGGGAAGGCATTAATTCAGCAATCTATGTAAAGTTGTACTGATAACTACAAAGAAAGAAAAGACATGCGATATATGATGTATGTAAATAGAAAAATGTTGGTTTGTTTTCTTTTTTCCCCTTCTTTTCTGTTAATGTAGCTTTCTCTATGCCTTAAGTGATAACTTAGGTGTGTAAAAAAAAAAAAAGAACAACTGCAGGATTATGACTATTAGCACAACATGTCTTGCTGTCATTTTACTGTGCAGAAGCTCGAAGCTCTGGCTTGGGCTGCAGACTCAGATGCATTCCTGCACAGAATTGCATGGCTTACAGTATTCCTCGATAAAAAGAGGACCTTGGGAGAAGATCCCAAATACCCACTTCTTGGGTCAAACAGTAGGTCTCTACTCCCCCCTTCTACATCTGGCCATCCCCAAAAGAGGAAACTAGGCTTCTTTGGTGTCTGAGCAGGGTTCATCAGTATCACAGAGTCCTGCACCCCACGATACCCTTGAACAGCCATCATAAAAATCCCTATGCCTCCAGAAACAGATCCAAAGTGGAACTATCCATTTCACTAAAACACTTGGATAGGTCTATACTCTACTACACTAAAGGGGCTACAGGACATACCTTACTGCCATATTAATTCCATCTCTTCCTTCTGTCAGTGGGGACTATAACATCTGTCCAGTTCTGGATCTCAGCAACTTTGGCATGCATATCCAATACACTCAGTTTCAGGTGGTCACCCTGTAGGGGATAATGCCCTTACTCTAGTAAGGTGCCAGAGAGTGTGTTATAGACGACTTATAAACACACTATCAAACAACGTTCTGTCAATTACAGCAATGGAATGTCTAATCAAAAAGCAAATTATATTAAAACAGGTGCTTTTGCAGGTTGCACCACCCAAGTGGTGGACTGTGTCCCTCACACCCTGACCATACATATATTCCAAGACTACACATCAGCAGGAAAAGGAAAAGCTTCCCTAACCCCATGGTTTGTTGATCTGACATAAAATGTTAATACAGTGACAAAATGGCAAACAAGTTAACCATTCCATTTCAACTACACAAAGTCTGACCAACTTTACTAGATCCTCTCATTTATAAAGATGGCTGCCTTTTGCCAAAACAGTATCCAAGTCTATGCAGGGTCCATTTTCTCTGGCCCAGCATTACTTTGCTTATAAGTACTGTTACTTGATCTTTGTCATCATGCACACTTTTTAACCAGATGTCTGTCACTGTGACAAAAGCATTGCAGTGAAGATTCTCCTTTCCTTCCCTTACCTAGGTAACTGGATCTTGGTAACAATGTCCAGAGAGTCCAAAGAGAAAGACCATTTTTGGGTGCTCCCCCACATGTAGCCCCTTGTCAGACTGAAAGAAATCCTTTCTGATCCCAGTTCAAAGGAAAATCTTTACTGGATAAAGTAGTTCACATTCTGCTCTAGAGTGTGGCCACAATCTTCACGTTGACATTTGCAGCCTGAAAATGAAAGTGATTCAACAGAATATACGGTTTCCTTGGCTTTTGAGTTTAAATGCGCTTCTGGACCTGCTTTTGATGTCAGTCCCCTACGACCATGTCCCAAAACGTGGACAATCCTTACTAGTCCTAGGGCAAAACCAAGATGGACAGTACTTGAAAGCAATTCATTTTTTTATGAGGTGAAATCCTGAAATTTTACCCATGATCTAAAAAAGGACATTTCCAGTCAGTACCACGATTCCATAATAAAATGTGTATTCCATTAACATAAAATGCAAAATGAAGCAAACTGTAAGTACACAATACTCAATAAAGCAAACTGATGCTGTAAGAAAAAGAAAAATACAAGTTGTGATGAATGGGTATTCTGGCCCCATGTGGTAAATTCCATAAAAATCACATCTTCTTCCAATTCTTAGGAGAGTCAAAATTTGTGATATGCTGCCCCCTACCAAAAACAAATGATAATTCAATGCCTCTGCTCACAGATTCTGACCATGGGTATTTTGTTTTTGTTTGTTTGTGTCTTTCGGCTTTTCCCGGTTAGGGGTCGCCACAGCGGAACTCCGGTCCGCTAATGATTGGCGGTAATGTTTTACGTGCTGGCTTGCCGGGCCTAACGCACAACCTTCAACGAAGGAAAGTCCGTTCACGCATGTCGCCACACAGAAGACGCTCTAACCGAGAATCGAACAGGCAACGTCTAACTGTGAGGCGACAGCGCTACCGCAGCACCACCACCGCAGTCAACGGACTATTTTAAGACATTCAAGGTGAAGAACACGGCTCCGAGCCATGGATAGCCTACAACCACACACCACAGAAGAGCCCAAATGGACTTCCCAGCCTGCAAACAAAACACCATGGGTATTTTGTTTACAAGCTGAGAAATCCACCCAAGCTCCTCCACGGTGCATGGCCACAAACCACCCACAGCTCAGAGCCGCGTTCTTCACCTTGAATGTCTTAAATATATTTTGTTTACAGGCTGGGAAATCCATTTAAGCTCTTCTATGGTGTATGGTTATAAACCACCCATAGCTCAGAGCCATGTTCTTCACCTTGAATGTCTTAAATAGTCCATTATATGTTACTTGAAAAAGGAAGAGGCAAAATGTTGCATCCCCTAAGCAAATGGGACAATTCTGAACTGGCAATTGGCCATATATGAAGTCATTACATTCTCAGAGGTTCATATTTCCAGAAGAGTAAAAAGTCGGTGGATGTTCTAAGCTACGTATCCAGTACACCCCACAAGATCGATATCTGGTAGTTGTGTATGTGGTCAGTTTCTTCTAGAAAGTACAGCTGTGCAAGAACTTACAAACAGTAGATGTCCGACTGCTCACTATTGCTGTATTAATAACATATCCAAGGATACTCTACATCTGATCACCATACCAAAGCCTGCGAGTCTTCCTCTCCCACAATACATCTTACATATTCCCAAAGCACAAGTGACAGCTAAGCAGTACACAAGGTCTGTGTGAAAAACCTCAGGACTTCTTGCCGTAAACTAGAAGCCACAGCAGTAGGCGAGGAAAAAGTTGAAAAGGAAAATAAAAATACACACACACACCCAAGTGGAAGACAGGAAAAGAATGGGATGCCCCTCTCAGCAAGAAAGGAAGAAAGTGTGAGCACCAGAAGTGCAACCGTGACCAGCTGAACATCTATTGTTATGATAACATTTTGCACAACTATGTCTCTCTTTGTCCTTTTAATGTATGGAAAGATTATCAAAACCATGTAAGACACTGAGAGAAGAGGACCAACCAAATGAGCTGCTGTCCATAATTCCTTAAAAGATGGATCTAGTAAAACCAGCACTAGACCTAGGAAAGTATAAAGCTTATAAATCTTAGTATAGGTGTGAATGGATGCCCAAGTGGATGCTTCTAAAAGAATTTAGTGTTTACATCTTCGAAAAGGCTCCAGAAGAAGAAACAGCCCAGCAACAGCCATAGGAGAATGGGGTTTTATTTGATCAGAGCAACCTTTTTCCATGAGAAGTGTAACAAAAGGAAAGGCTAGAGAAAGCCACCTAGATATTGTTTGTTTGAAGACTGGGTAAACTAACTTTTTAAAAGTTGATCAAATTTCCTGATTGGTTTAATTTTGTCAAGGTAAAATTTGAGTGGAATGTGAATATTAAAGAGTGCAAGATTCTTTATCCCTTGATCTGAGGACAGGGGAAAAAGGTAGGAAGGCTTATGACTAAGTCAGCCCATCAAGAAAAGGTTTATTTCAGGGATTACACAATCTTTATCAAAAATGAGGAGAAGGTCTCAAGGAGAGAGAACAGGTGTTCTTGGTAGCCTGATGTGGAGGTCAAGAACTGCTTGACTTCAAAACATGCAGACAGAAGTGAATCTAAAGGCAGGCAGGCAAGAGATTGCTGACAAAAGTGCCTTTCTAGAATAATATGCCAGCCCTGAGTTGTGCAGCTCACACAAGTAAGAAAAAAATGACAGGATCCTTAAACAAGTATTACCCATGTTTTTAGGCAACAGAACAATTAGAAACATAAGACTTTCTTGCAACAAGTTTTAGGTTTTACAGCCAACTGTAATACCTGTATCACATCCTCAGTGAAAAAAGTGCATAGATGGAATCAAAATCCAATTATCCAAATTATTGGATTTAAGGTTTTGTAGGTTTGGATGAATGAGAGATACCTTATGTTGTGTGACTACATCTATCCTGTGAGGTAAATTGTGGCAGCTGACCTGGACCAGATGGAAGAGAAGTGAGAGCCAGTGCTGTATGGGCCAAAAGGGGGTCACCAGCAAGACTTCTGAGCAGGACTTGGGAGAATGATAGGAAAGAAAGGGAAGGCATAGAGGAATTTCCCCTTCCAGAGACATGGCAATCATTTTCCAAGCTTCTGGAAGTGTTACTCTTGAGCAGTACAGCCTAAGGTGTTTATCTTCGAGGTGTAGCCCTTTGATGGAAAATCTGTATGAAGACCTCTCAGTTCATCATCCACTTATGAAAGTCTGTTCGTATCTGCTCAAGAAGTCTGACACAGTCTCTCTCTGTCTCTCTGAGGGGACGTAAGCTGCCTGCAGGGAGAGAAATTGGTGAATGGCTATGTCCAGGCAGACATGTCAAGTCTGCAGAGGTGATAGGATTTTGTCCTCTCACCCCTGCTAGTTTGTGTACCACACTGCAGCGGTGGTCTGTCTGTACTTGGAAAGGTGAAATACTGACCAAACAGCTAAGATCATTACATTCCTTTCTTTAACATTTACATGTTCTTTCCAATCCTGCCTTGACCAAACATCCTGGACTTTTATGTTCATAAAATATGCACATCATGCAGGATTTGAAGCATCTGTGAAAAGCTCCTGGCAATGAGAGGAAACCAGAAAGGGCACTCCAGGACTGAGTGATATCTGGCTGATCCGCCAAATAAATTTCTTCTTGATGAAGTGTAAGAGAAATTGGGAAGTTTATGGGATGGCAGTGTTGTGCACAAAAAGACTTGAGATATCACTGAATATTCTTCATATGGAATATGAAAAAGTTTTCATATTTATTGTAAAAGCCATGTACTCAAGGGCTCTCAAAATCTTTTTTTTTTTTTTTTTACTGACGTCATGTCTGTGGAAACACAGACTGAAAGAAAGCAATTAGGAATTGTATCTTTTTCTTGAGGTAGAAAGGCTATCATTGAAACAGTAGAGTCTGAAGTCTAGAAATACCAGATCCTAGGATAGAAGCAGTATGGACTTCATGAAGTTTATGCTAAAACCAATGCAGTAGAAAAAGATCTCTAGTGAACCTCAGTATGCCAGAAATCTGTCTCTTACTGAAGCTTGGAATAGAAGGTCATCCAAGACAGGGGTAAATATGCATATCCTGAAGTCTGCAAAAGGTAATGACAGGAGCTAGGCATTTTGTATATACTCTTGAGGCAGTACAAAAACGAAAGGGCAAACCAGAAAATTGAAAACAAAATTCGAAGGCATTGAATCTGAAGGATTTTCCATGATTTGGATGAACTGGAATGGACAGGCATGTGTCCTTCATATCTAGAGTAATTAGAAAAGCTATAGGGAAGGATCACTGGAAGAAGAGTTTTTAATATATTAACATTTTGAATTTTGGTATAATAAGAATGTACTGAGAATTCACACCTCACAGTAAGGTGTCCTGTTCGATTCTCAGCTAGAGCGGCTTCTGTGTGGAGACACGTGTGAATGGGTGTACCTTCATTGAAGGTTGTGCGTCAGAGCTGGCAACTCTGGTCCGCTAATAATTGGCAGTAGATAAAAAATCTACTGTCAATCATTAGTGGACCAGAGTTCCGCTGTGGCGGCCCCTAACCGGGAAAAGCCGAAAGACACAACAACAACTGAGAATTCACAAATGCAGAATGGGTCTCCAGTTTCCCCTTTTTCCTTGGAGACTAGGAAGAGACTTAAGTAGAACCATTTCTTCTGTTTAAAGGAACCTACGGAATACCCAACTTTATTTGTTCACTTTGTAGCACATCTCTATGATGCTAACGACCCAGCTGTCTTTAATTTACAAACAGGAAGGGAAAGAGAAAGCTAATTTTGAAAGAATAAGAGGAAGGGCAGGCCAAGGTGGGAGGGAATGGGAGGAAAGGAAGATTTAGGTCCTCTGAAGTCTTGTTGTGGTTTGGCTTCAATAAACTTTTGTCCTCTTGTTCAGATTTTTACTCTCAACAAAAAAAGGGACCTGCACAACAGGGAAAATTCCTCTGGAATTTGGGGACAGGAGAAAAAAAAAAGAAGTGTTTAAAATCTTCCATAATCTTACCTCTGTCCTGCACAGTTTTGAAGCTTTCAGCTAAAGCAGGACCAAATTGATTCTCTCTAACCAGGAGGGGGAATTCGAGGAGTTTGGAACGGATAACCTCATGGACGGGACTGAAACTGCAACCAGGATATTCTTCTCAAAAGAGAACCAATAGCAGCTATTCTATGAGATGCATCAGTTATAGCATAGCTACATTTAATGGAATGCCTTGCCACTTGGGTGACAGAATTCAAAAGGAAAACAAAAAATGAAGCCTTACTATCTGAACCTGGCATAACTGACACAAATTCATTAATGTTTCCTGAAATTGTTAAATATACCTAATAATGTGCGTCTGGATGTTGATAGCATGAAAAGAGGAACTTCTTTCTGTACCAGTCCATAGCCCTGCTATCTTTGTCATTAGGCAACACATGTGAAGATGGCAGCAGTAGCCTGGCAAGTTTGTCAGACTCCAAGGAAATTACAGCAGGGTCAGATGAAGGATTTGTATAGACAAATTTAAGGGAATTGGACACCTTGCATTACTCTAAGGTTTTGGGGGAGATGATCTAAGGGAAAATCAGTAGACATGCTGTCATCTTCATCAGACTCCAAGCCAACAAGGGCATGACATCTGTGAAGACATCAGATTCTGATTCTTCATCCTCAGAGGAGAAATCCCTCTCTCCCTTACAAGGAGAGGAAGAAGACTAGAAGAAAATAATTTAGGGACTAGACAGAAACAGCACAAGTGCAAGTAGTAGGTTGGTCATCTACTACTTTTTTCTGTCAACATCAGCATCAACAAGTAGGACAAATCAGACCCCTGCTATACCGCAGTTGGAGCAACTAGGAACTTCTTCCAAGACTAAAATCTGAGGGACATTTTCCAAGATTAAAATCTGAAGAATACTCTCAAGTCCCTCAGAGATCAAAAGCAGCGATTCTCCCTTCCTGGGACAGGCGACCATCTGATCAGTAGAGCTGGACATGATAAGTGGCTGCATCCTGTCCACCACCACCACTGGGGTTGTGACAGTGGGAGCAGTTAGGAAACTTAGGCAGTCTGAGGAATCAAGATCCACAGCAGAGATAACTGGCTCCAACTAGATAGCAGAAAGCTCCATACTTTGATTTCTTATTTTGTTTTCATCTGGAGAAGGATGTCTGACCGGCAAACTTCAGAAGTCATCCCACTCCACACAAGCTCCTTAACTTGGGTTTTCTAGGTAGATTTTTAGAGAACAGAATACTAATTTTAGGAATAAATGGCTGGTATACAGTACACGTTTTGTAGTTGTGACTAGATTCCAAGCAAAATAAACATTTGGTATTACTGTCACTATACAGAATTTACCTGCGACAATCATATCTTCCTCTTCTAGCTGAAATGAAAAAGCCACTCATAAGAAAGAGAGAGACTCCCCAGCGGGGATACTTCTCTTCAAAATGCAGTCATAACTGGCACAAACTGTATGGATGACAGAATGAAGTTGAAGTACAGGTTTACTAATAGGGCTGGCAGCAAGAAAAGTTGTGAGGTTTTTCACACCTCTATATCCCTTACACGTGATCAAGGAAGGAAATCTAGAGCACTTCAAAAATCACTCTGTTTACCGGTGAAGAGAATGTAGCTGTCCACCTCATCTGCTCAGTTTAGCTGAACTAGGGGAAGCTAACAGTGCATGTTTTCTTACCCCACGTACAGCCAGTCATTAATATTGCTAAAGTTCAAAAAAAGATCAACACATATTTGTGTCACTTCTTAGTAGCATAGAAAGGTAATGATTCAGGCTCTAAAGTTCCCTAATAATGCAGAACTTTTCTGGACCCCAGCCAAAGATGTCATCTTGGCCTGAAGTAGCAGCAGACTCTACCTCAGGCCTGGATTGTAATGCAGACTCGCTTATTGTGCTACATATTCCAATAGACTTTGATAGGTGGTGGAGACTGTTAAAAGTCCTTCATTCACCTCCAACTGGGATAAAGAATACCATCTTCAACCCCCTGAGGTGGACTTTGTTTTCGGTTAGTTGCAGTTAGCAAGTTCTCAATTTCAGGATATCAGTAACATGTACTGTCATGATCAGTCAGCTTGTCTGTGATCTTTGATGTACTGTAAGCACCTGTGACACCTGAGCACTGGTTATTCCATGGTCAGCCTGCATGTAACGGCTATCTCTACATTATGGATTTGTGCAGGGCAAGAATGTGGCACAGCATGGGTTGTACAAGCAGTCCTTAATAGAGTGTTGCATTACTGACCTCCTTTGAAGAGCTTCTCCCCTATGGGATGTGAACCGCAGTGCATACCTGGCAGTCACGAAGGTTCTCAACTGTTATTTTGTGGCCTGTAATCAAAAACTACAAAAAATAAATAAATAAAATAAAATAAGCAAAAGTAAGGGAGACAAACCTTCACTCCTAACTCCCAGATTGCTTGCTACACCCAAGATAAAGGTAAATATTCCAAAACACAGACTTAATATAGGATAAACCTGTTATCTGTATTGATCATTTCATGAAAACCCTCTTCCTGAATACAGTGGCCATACGCCTTTTTTTAATGGGACGGGATAGGATGCCTTGCTGGATAAATCCAATCTTTATAAAAAAAGGTTGTTTTGGAGGTGTCTATAAACCAGATGTTCTTCGCGTTTCACTGCTGCAGTCATCACCTGTGGGTTATCCCTGGTGTGGTAGCCCTCGGCCGGCCCAAATACCAGAGTCAATGTTTTTCTGCGTCAGCTGCAGTCGCTTGCTGTCGGACATCAGGTTGTCAGTGCTATAAAGGAAGGTAGCCAATGCCATTACGTCAGTCTTTCTTGCCGTGGAGCCCGTAGCAAAAGCAGTTTGCAATTGTGCCAGTTGGTCACTACCAGAGTTTGAATTACAGCTGAAAATGCCTAAAGCTAAGTTCCCCATTGGGTATCCTTTTTTCTTCCACTAACCGATGTCCGAAAAAGTTACAGTTGTCTCGTCTGTGGAAAGCAGATCCCACACCAAGACTTCCATTCATACTGCATCACTTGTTTAGGCCCAGACCACGACATCCCTTGTTGCTGGCTCTGTGCCCTCTTTAATGAGAGAGCGTAGACAGGTATTTTCATCTTCAGTCTTCGCATTCCGAAATGGCGTCAGTCAACAATCCATGGACATTCCAAAAAAATGTAGATATAAAGATAGAGACAGACCACACAAGGCTAAGTCTTCCGACGACTCTACCGCTAAGCAGGTAGTCAGTTCTCCAGAATTCAGTGAGGTATTTTCGCAGCCCCTGATGCCAGATACGACATCTACGCAGGCCTCTACCAAGACCCTTTCGGAGTCCAGTATGCCACAGAAATCTTCATCTTCCGAGCCTTTGGTTGTTTCTGCCTCGGTTGGGTCCGGAGCCATGATGCAGGCATCGGCTTCCGAGGAGATCTTTCGCATTACCAAATCTAGACAAAAAAACGACGTCTTCTCATCCAACTACCATTTCTCTCAGACCGATGGATACTCTTAGGCCTAGAAGCCAGGCCACTCCTAGAAAATCTACCTCTAGCCACCATCTTACTCCTGCCCCACCTCCCAAGCCAAAATGCTTAAAATGGCGGAGGATCTTATCTTCCTAATCAGGGGCAGTCAGACCGCAACTTCTAAAAGGAAAAAGACACCCTTCTCCTGAAATACTGAGAGCAAGATTCTGAGGAATCTGATTATTCAGATTTTGAAGAGGATCAACAACCTCTGACTGCTTATGAGGATTCAGATGTACAGGAATCCATTCCTTTTGCCACCCCACCAAAAGACTTTCCTTTGGGGAAACCCTTCACACCCTCAGGGAACATTTTCACTGGGAATCCCAGGACTTCCCTCAGTCTAAGAAAAGACAGAGTTTCTAGATCTGCCCCAGCACAGACCCTTTGGCCATCCCCCCTATCTTAGAGGTGTTTTCCATGAATCCAGCTAACCCCTGACGCCCTACCTCCTGCTCCCAGCAAACTTGACAGGTATTACAGGTACCTGATTCTCACAAATATCTATGCAGAAACCCTGCTGCAGACCCAGATGTCATCACACAGGGACCTAAAGGAGCAAAGACTAGTTCTGCTAAGAATCCTATTCCTTCTGACAAGGATTCCATAGTTCTGGACAGATGTGGTAAAAAAGTAAACACCTCTGCAACCTTAGCTATCAGAGCACTCCGCTATCATTTCCATATGTTAAAATATCAACAACATGCTTTGGAACTATTAATGCAAAATATTTCAACCTTTCCTGTGCCATTTAGAAAGACTTAGCAGATTTACTGCACTCTACTTGTCAAGTGGCCAAGTACTCATCACACTGTGGATATGACACCCTAGAATCCTCAAGCAGGGCAACAGTGTCAGGATCGGTCATTAGGAGATATGCATGGTTGAAGGAACAACCTCTCCCTGGTCATGTCAAGTCTAAGTTAATTGATGGACCTTTGGATAAGAACCGCATGTTTGGAGTAAAAGCAGAAGAGGTCCTTAAAAAGATGGAAGACAAAGCAAAATCTATGCAAACAGTAAAAGATTTCTTGCAGGTACAACCTCCGAGGTTCAGAAGGAATTTTTCCCTCTAAGCATTGGTCCTTTCCTGCATCTGGCAGACAGGGGCAAAGTAAGGTCCGCAGGGACAGGCCTCCCAGGCCCCTATCCCAGGGATAGCAGAGAACCAAACAGTGGACCACTTCTGCCCCAAAGGCAGGGAGTTCTAAGCCATCCCTCTATGGCAAAAGTTCTCAATGATTCTCTCTCCCCCTTTTGCCCTCCTGTCACTCACCAAAAGCTAGGAGGAAGGCTCTCCCTCTACAAAGAAAATTGCCTCTCTGTTACAAAGGACCAATGGGGTCTTAAAGATAATTTTTCAGGGATACAAATTCTCTTTTAACGAACTCCCAGTTCCAAGAGGGTACCCAGACTTGCCTCCAAATCAGTGGGTAGAGGCACTGAAACAAGTACAAACTCTCATATTACAAGGGGAAGTAGAACCTGTCCACTCAGGCCAAACAAGCAAAGGGTTTTAATTCCAAACTATTCCTTGTTCCCAGAAAAGAGGGCACTTGGCACCCCATCCTGGATCTATCCATTATGAACACCTCCCTGGTAGGCCCCAAATTAAAAATGCTAACTTTGCAGCAGCTGCTGCCTATGCTGACAAAAAATGCCTGGTTAATGATCCTAGACCTAAAAGCTGCCTACCTCCACATCCCCATAAGGGAATCCTGCAGGAAATTCCTGCACTTCAGAGCAGGCTCGCAACACCTTTCAGTTCTCTGCACTACCCTTTGGCTTATCTACTGCTCCTAGGGTATTCACCAAATGCTTAGTCCCAGCCATAGTATTTGCAGACAGAGAAATATACATATTTACCCTTACCTGGACAACTGTCTCATTCAGGCAGAGTGCAAAGAACAGCTGCTCCAGGACCTCCTCTTTGTCAAAACCCTCCTAACCTTCTTAGGGTTCATCAATGAGAGGAAATCAAAGCAAACACCCTCCCGGAAGATCATTTTCTTGGGAGCACTGCTGTACACAGCATCCCAAATGGCCTTCCCATCCCCAGAAATGCAGAGCTTCCTCCCTTTTACTTTACCCAGCTGGCTCCCAGAAGTCACCTCACTGCGAGGAAGTTCTGCAAACCTTGGGGTAGATGGCATCTTGCATCCTTCTAACTCCTCTGGCCAGGCTTCACGTGAGAAAACTTCAGTGTTATCTAAAGAACCTTTGGTGAGAGCACTCTCAACCTCTAGAGTCCTCTCTCCCTCTGATCCCCTGTATAAGGGATGAGTTTCTCTGGTGGGCAGAGGCTTGTGCCAACAAGGGTCTTCCCTTCATCCTCTGCCCAACTGGGCAGACCATTACCATCGATGTCTCAGACATAGCTTGGGGCACTCACCTAGAAGGCAGGTGCACCCAAGTTGTTTGGGATGCCCAGCACCTTCCCTTGCACATCAACCAGAAGGAAATGATGGCAGTACAACAGGTTCAGACATCCTTCAAACCCCATCTCAAGCCAGGGGTTCTCCTAATCAAAAGACAACACCACAGTAATGTGGTACATCAACAAACAGGGAGAGACCCAATCTTACCCTCTGTGCAGGCTAGCCATGAACCTCTGGCTGACAGCCTCTTCCATGGGACTACACCTGATAGCCCAGTACCTGCCAGGGATCAACACCACCCTGGCAGACCACTTAAGCATAAACTTACTGGACCCCCCACAGAAAAACTTTTTTACAAATCACTCAGGCGTAGGAGACCCCAGAGGTGGATCTCTCTGCTTCGTATCTCAACCATCAGCTGAAATAAATATGTACCAGGTAGTACAACCACCTAGCATGGAAGGTGGATCCCTTGACCTTCCCCTGGAGCACCCTCTTTGTGTACGCATTCCCTCCTCTGCCTCTTATTCCCAAGGTACTGATCAAAATAAGGGAGGAGAGACCAAAGGCCATCCTCATTGCTCCAGATTGGCCCAGACAACATTGGTACCCCGTACTGCACAGCCTGACCTTACAGCCTCCCAGGCAGCTTCCCCTGATCTCAAACCTCTTAACTCAGGTGGGGGGGGGGGATGCTGCACACAGATTTATAGACTCTCAAACTATCAGCATGGCTAATGCTCTCAAGGCAAACAAGGGGTCCCTGTTAAGCAAACAGGTCCTAGACATCATCACAAAGGCCAGATGGCCCAGCACAAGAAGATCTTACACAGGAAAATGGAAAAGATTCTGCTCGTGGAGCCAGTCCAGAAGGGGCAATACTTCACAACCTTCCATCCCTCTTATCCTGGACTACCTAGCAGAACTACTTAATAGGGGCCTCTCCTTCTCCTCTATTAAAATCCACGCCTCAGCCATTTCAGCTCATTTTGATAAGAACAGTCCCTGTTCTCTCTCCCTTTGATTAAATAATTCCACAGAGGGGCTTCTAATATCAGACCTCCCAGAAGGCCACCCACTCCAGCCTGGGACCTGAATTATGTTTTGGAAAAACTTACTTTACCACCCTTTGAACCTGCTGCTTCAGCAGAACTAAGATACCTCTCCTACAAGACGGATTGTCTTCTAGCTACCACCTCAGCCAGAAGGGTTTCAGAATTTCATGCACTGATGGCCATTGAGCCCTTCATCATCTTCCATGCAGACAGGGTTTCCCTGAGGACCAATCCCTCCTTTATACCCAAGGTGGTATCTAATGTAGCTCTCAACTAGGCCATATATATACCCATCTTCTTTCCTAACCCTCAAAACAAGAGGGAAAGAATTCTGCACTCATTAGACGCGCACAGACAGCTCAGATACTATCTGGATCGTACTAAACCCTTCAGGAAAACAGACCAACTACTTGTCAGCTTTGCCCCAGGGGCAGAGAGGAAGCCCATTTCCAAACAAACCATTTCCAAATGGATATCACACTGTATCTATTTCTGCTACAGATTGCATGGGAACCCCCCCCCCCCAAGTATATTCAAATCCACTCCACTAGGGCAGCCTCCACTTCCACAGCATTCTTCAGAGGAGTTCCCACCAGGGACACCATGGAAGCTGCCACCTGGACTTCTGTCCATACCTTTACCACGAATTACCACCTACCTTTACCAAGCATTACCACCTACCTTTATTTTATAAGGCTAGGGCAGGGTTTGCATCTGCAGGGCATGCTGACCCATTCCTAGGTCTCTTGCTAATCCTACCACCCCTTTCCTCAGCTTTGGGAATTCTCCCACAGGTGATGACTGCAAAAGTGAAAAACACAGAACATAGTACAGTTGTGTACACTTACCATAAATGTAGATGTTCAAGTGTATTCACTGTTGCAGTCCTGGTTTCCCACCCTCCTTCCCCCTTGTAGCTTCTTTCTTTAGGGAGACATAAGTTGCTAATGGTGGCTTTTAGCCACCAGAACCACTTTACCATATTTACTGGGGCCTCTAACTGGTTAGGGCAAAAAAACACAGATGTAATGGCATTTGCTGCCTTCCTTTATAGCGCTGATGACCTAACATCAGACAGCAAGCGACGGCAGCAGACGCAGAAAAACTGGTATTCGGGCCGGCCGAGGGCTACCACAGCAGGGATAACCCACAGGTGATGACTGCAACAGTGAACACACTCGAACATCTACATTTATGGTAAGTGTACACAACTGTACTTTCATCTATATTCCAGGTTTTCTTTGTAGGGACAAAAAACAGGACAAGAAATGCCCTCACACCTTGAACATGCACCGTCAACTCTGGTCTTACCTGAGCTGGATGGAATTGTTTAGAAAGACACTCGATGTTCATCACCTTTCCTCCAGGTAGAGAAGGGCATCCAAGTTGCCAAGCAGATACTTTCCAAAAGAAATGCCAACTATATAATCCTTTGCCAGTAACTATTTGAAAACTCAGGACCTATTTTGCCAGCTCCCAAAATATGGAGATTGAACAGCAGAAAATCCAAGCTTACCACGTAAAAACCAGGTTTATCGCTCATTTCAATCTTTTTCTCCCAGAATATCGGGACTCAGCAAAACAAACCCCTATTTCTTTATTTAGTTATTTATTACAGTTTGATGACCGAGATAGTCCACTAGGCCTGGAAGAGCCTGTTTTCAGTGGAGGCCAGGGGAGAAAAGCTCCACAGGATATAGACAATTTTACAATAGTTATACAAAAGTAAATAAAGAAGTACAACAATGAAAAATACAGAAATAATATACAATTTTTTTTTTTTTTTTTTAACAAAGACATAGCATTTCTAATCTTAGGTAATGATTTACAAAAATGAGATTCATGTAGTCTAACATATTAAAAGTACAGGCATTTCAGATGAAAAAAAACATGTAAGTAAAACATTTATGTACAGATTCCAAAAAAAAAAAAAAATTAAGTTAGAAATATGAGGAGAGGAGAAAGAGAAGGTGAAGTGGGAGAGGTAAAAGGTGGTATATAGTGGAGAAAGGGAGTGGGTTGAGGGGAAGTTTATGAGGTATAGGGTAGGAGAATAGGCTCTTTTGCCATTAGATTGCCATAGACACAAACTTATATACATTTCTGTTTTCTTTCAAAAGTATCTCCATTAAGCAACTCTGTTGACAGAGTGATAAAGCCCTGACTATGACCTAGGAGACCCAAGATCAAGTGGCAGATCCAACATCTACTGGAGCTGACAGGGGGTGAGAAATGGAATAATGAGGTTCTTTCCTTACTCTCCTTTCCCAGGGGGAAAGTTGGGGTTAACATGTGGACAGAAAGTAACATTCAGTTAAGCTCTGGCTGAGATGGGAGCAGCAGTGGGAGTCAGGTTAAAAGATGAGTGGGTGATAAGCACCCCACTTTTGGTCAAATGATGTAGCAACTCCCAGTGAACATGCCTCACCATCAATGGAATTCAAGGAGGACATCAACATACGAAGAGGGTCAGGTCAAACACCACAATTAGCCCAAACCACTGTTAAAAATAGTGGTGTCTCTCAAGTCTGTTGCACTCCTGCATAACAAGCATTCCAGTAAGAGGACATAAAAACATTGGTTGGATGTTCTGAAATACACATAGCTTCAGTGAAGCTAAGGCTTTTGGACTCCTAATAAAGGTTTTTGGAGATAAATCCTGAACCCACAAGATCTCTGGAGTTTCATCAAATGATATGAGACTGCAATCAAACCTAAGACACACGGAATGAAAGAGTGTGCAGACAAATGCAACATTGAAGGCACACAGGATAAATAACTGCTGACAACACACAATGATCACTGCAGCAAATGGGGCAAATTAAAAGAAGCTGAAAACTGAGATGGAAGGAAAACTAATGGAAAAAAAGGCAACCGCTTTGTGTATCTGGGGGAAAAGGAAAGTCTATATGAGATCATCAAAATTATAATTAAAGGCAATATACATAACTGGCAGGGTAGTGTGAGACAAAAGAATTCCAAAGAAACAGAACAGTAACAAAATGGTAGTTTGATGTGTGCTTTTGTGTGGCACAGAAACAGCCAATGAAGTGTCCAAGACAGACAGATTCACATAGAAAGATGAAGAAACAACGGCATCAGAGCAGAACGTACAGTAATTCCAGCTGTAGGGAAAGTCAAGAACAGATTATGGTGTTTCAGTCTCAAATGCAGAAAGGCAGAAGGCGATCTGGAAGAAACAGGAAGCGGGCAAAATGAATGATACAAGGATTTCCAGACAAAGGCCATATGGGTTTCTTGAGAGAAGACCTGCAACTGTCAAGCAAGGCTGTTAAAGAAGGTAGGAGAGTGGCTCTGAATCATAAGAGGTGGTCACAGTTTCCACAACGTCCCGATCCTTTGTAAAAATGGAGGTTGATGATGATGCAGTTAACCCCAAAAGGAAAGGTATGTGAAGGAAACAAAACATTCTCACTACTGGAAACATAGTCAAGAGTCGTGTTACAAATACAGTTTCATCGTAAAATGGAAATTGCATCCTGTGATATAACATGCACTTAACCTTTCAGTTACCGCAAACATTCTTAAACCAGCTGATCATTATTTAATGTTCGGTGTTGAAAATGTTCCTTTTTATTGGTTATAGCTTTGCTAATATGAAAATGTTTTGCTGTTCACTATTCATTTTAACACTTTTGCCTTCATCTGCTATAAACATAAAGGCATAAAGGCACATATAACTATCTGTTGAGCCAGCAACACTGTCAAAATGAATCCGAGCACTTTGCTTGTGCAAGGACAGAACCCGCAATCCTCTAATATTTAGGCACTAAAGGCAAGTTTAAAAGCTTACTAGTCCTTTTATAAAATGTATTGTTTTTCCAAAATTACTGTTTTGGCTTTCTTTATTACCTTATAATTTTTACAGCATTATATCAAACATGGTAAAGTAAATGCATCATTCAGAGGAAACCACCAACTTTAGCAAACAAAAGCTCGTACAAGACATCTGTTTCCAGTTTAAGTTCATCAAGACTAATATTCTCCAAATGCCTGTCAACTAAAACAAACCATCACTAATAAAATGATTATGTCTGCATTTTTAAGTAGGTAAATGAGCATCCGGTCTACTATTAGCATACTCGTAAGAGAAAAAAAAAACAAAGCAGTAACAACCACGCCAGACTCTTTGCCAGTAACCTGTTTGAATTAAGCCCCTCTGTTATAAAGCTTGCCAACTGTATACCTTCATATTCTAATTTGCAATTATGTTTGAAAAATACAGAAATAAGAATGCCAAGTTCTACTCTAGTGACAGTACCCCACGAGTATTTCAGTGATGCACCTCAACTCATTACAATGCACTTTCAATATACATTAATGCATTTTTCAGTACAAAAGTAAATATCACAATATATACTCATTTTCTATAACCAATTATGCAATAACACAGCAGTCTTCAGCTCACTAGTGGTCTTTTTCTGTTTTAATTATACAATAACAGGTCATTGTTATCAAAAAAAATGTATAGCCTGACTGGACAGCCCAACTAGTTTGCCCACTGTAAACCAAGCATACAACAATAGAAAAATGTCTGACCACTGAAGTAGCATTGAGCTGGCCAGCCTATTCTATCAGCATATGCTTCCACAACAGCAAAATACAAGAAAAAGCAGGAATATTCTGCAAAAATTCATAAATCAGAAACGTACCTGACTTTCCTTGTATTTAAGCTGTCCCTCATAAAATCTCAGTCAAAAACCAGCAATGGAAATTCTCTTTTCAATGTTGCTTTCTATGCACTGCACTAATGTATTGTGCAAGCATGAGAACACAAGGCCCATATGTATGCGCAGTACATCAGAAAAGGCGCAAGAATGTGAAGGAACACTACATGTCATTATACAAAGAAAGGAAAGCAAGTCCTTTCTTAAATGATGTAATGGTATAATGGTAATAACCCACTCCTGAGTGTGGATAATGCTGAATTTACCCACAGCTGCCTTTGACTGTGCACTCAGGCTTCCCTTTCTTGATCAAGCCACACCAACCATGGAAAAATCCAGCATTACCTACACCCAGTCATGGGTTATTGTTTAAATAATCTACTACTCCCCCAAATTAGATTAACAGGATAACCAAATTAAAATGGCATCTGATTTGTGGAACCTTAGATTATTTAGCACATGTTCACACAGCACTCATCCTGTTCTTGTACCTTGTGTATTACAAGTGCCAGGACTGTCCCCTGTACTACTAATGGGCAAAGGCAGCGCCTAAATGCTTTATCCCATGCATGCTAACCTCAAATTATCTATGGTATGATCCCAGGCATTCTCATTATGCAATTATCGACCATGATATGGGCAAGGCCAGTCTAACTAAATAGGATAGATTATTTTGAAACTAGGTAGTCTTAAAATATCCCACAAGGCCAGTTAGCCTAGTACTTACCAATGAACATACAGTTTGCTTTCTTGGTAACTGCCCTTTTACAATGACGGGTAACTTAAACGTTTACACCCCAATATGGATTCCAGAAACTAATAGGATATTCTAGAGGAGAACTCACCATTATACTTCTGTATTTAAGGATGTGTACAATATTTCTCAAGTCACCATAACTGGCAAAGCCTGCCTACACACACTGCACACAAGATTAAAACACCAATTTTCATCTCCCGTTTGCCTTGAGTGTACTCTTAATAAGACAATAATTGTTCCTCAGTTCCTTCCAACTTTGAGATTTGCTGGCCTTATCCCAACCAGACATCTATTCACCCACCTTGCACATTGCACTAGGACATGTAGAAGTCTGCATTCTATGTCCCTGGTCCAGGAGCAATGATGTCAGTAAACAAGTCACCATTTATGCTTTAGCCTCACACTGGTATCTGATAAAAAAATCAGCAGAATATGGCCAACTCTGCTACAAACTCTGCATAATTCTAAAAAATTTTGGTTTCTTATGCAATTTCCCTTCAAGTGCCACCCTCCGCACTTATTTTCTGCATCACTTTGGGTCTCTGTACGGTTTAGTTTTTAAAGGTTCACGTTAGCTGGCTGAATTCATTAGCAGAAATGATCAGCAAAAGGTGCCAATAAGTGGGGGGGGGCTGTTCTCCTCAACACCTTAATAAAGATCTACCAATTCCACAGTTGCAGAACTGCAAAATAAGGGCACCATCTGTTTTTCAGCCATTTTTGGTATCCCCCTTCAGTTTTCTTCTCTTCTTCCTGATCATGCATCCTGCTACATGCCTTCATTTATTTTGTTTCCTCTTCGTACAGTACCTACCTCCAAAATGTCATCAGTGCTGGCCAGCTTACCTTACAGCATGTCTTACCTGCTACTGTAAAGCTGCTCATTCTCTAAATTCCCTGAATCATTGTTTCCATAACCCCCTCCCTTTATTAATATGCTCACAAAAGTGCAATCAAGTGCATGCATATACACATGTGAAGATGTAGTTCATGTGGAATGTGGTTTGATCCCCTCAAACATCATTTGTCAACTGTGTGACCTTGAGTAACTAATTTATCCAAACAGTGCTTAAAGACAACTGGGAATTTGCACTAAGCTCCTAAATTGTCCCCTGGAACGCAACCATAGTAACCACCTAGGGCTCTACAGGTTAACTGAAAACTGTATCACAATCACACAATGGACTATAACAATCCAGTTAACTGGATTTACCACCTGCTATGCGAGCACCAGGTGAAAGTGGTTCATAGCATCCACCTCTTAGTATACCCATTTGATTTTGTTGCTAGTGTCCATTTTGAACCAACTTGTACCAGTTCTTATGACTGATATGCATATGTGTGGTTTGCACACAATTATACTCTTAAGTTTGCCTGCAAAATGTTGTTTACTTCTATTTTTGTAACTCTCTCTTAGAGTTCTTCAAAAAAAAGGGACCAAGGCCCAAATATACATCAACAAATCAAATACAATAAATTTTACACAAAACAATAAAACAATACGAAGTTACCTTGACACTGCAAAAGTTCCAGTCAACCCCATGACCTCGGTGCAACTCTTGCCAAATCTGCAGGAACAGCCAGTTACAGGGGGATGGGGATGAGTGTACATCATGGGGTCACTGTGATACAGTGAGGTAGGATGGGGATGGGATGAGTGTCCATCATGGGGTCAGTGTGATGGAGTCTCTCCACATGGCTGCCATCTGGGGAAGGTCCAAAAGTGCAACTCCTGTACAAGGACTCAGTGGCACAAGCCTACTAAGTATGCAGCAGTATCGCTGACAATCAGGTGAAACATGTCACTACAACGGCCTGCATAATGAGCACCCCCCCATACCTTCTTGCAACTGGAGAAAGTATTACAAGATTTCAAATAAGTCTCCTATTACTACGACTGTGCAGGATGACCACAATAGTACTCCAATAAAATACAAAAATCTTTATTAAAGAGCTCAAAGTAAGCGCTTTCATGACCTCTATGATCGCTTCATCAGACTACATCAAAACCAACAGTTTCTCTGCTTAAGTGCATGTGTCAATTAACACCATATAAATTAATCAAGTCATTAAAAAGACAGTACATAAAGACAGTATGCAATGAACCATATATAAAAACAACATCATATAAAAAATACATAGAACATATTAAATAGCTGTCAATCAAAATATATCGTATTATACATATATATTAGACCCGCGGTGGTGGTGCTGCGGTAGCGTTGTCGCCTCACAGTAAGCCACTGTCCGGTTCGATTCTCAGCTAGAGCGTCTTCTGCGTGGAGACATGCGTGAATGGGTGTACCTTCGTTGAAGGTTGTGTGTCAGGCCTGGCAAGCCGGTACGTAAAAATCAACTGCCAATCATTAGCAGACCGGAGTTCCGCTGTGGCGACCCCTAACCGGGAAAAGCCGAAAGACAAAATTATATATATCAACTGCAAAGCAAACAAACACACACAGCCAACGGAGCTCGGACTCTGTAGTAAGCAGACAAATAATGATAAATCCAAACTCGAACAGCATAAACAGAGTCCTATGGCAGAGGCGATGTCAAAGCCAAGACAGTCTCCCAAAACTCCAAGATAAAATACGAGTGCAAAAGAGTATAAAACTCTGAAAAGTTTTATTTAAAAATAGACGTGAGCGCTTTCACCATTAGGCTTCCTCAGACGTTCCATAATAACACTATTACAACACATTTAAATATCTATACAAAAACTCCTATTGGCTAATAGGTATCATCACATGTGCATATGCATTAATGACGAAGCAACTCATAGTATCACTACAATTAAAGCTTAATAAAAACTGCATAATCCTAAAATATTTAAAGACTTATACTACCAATGTATAATAAAAACAATGCATATATATGTAATATGGTGATACATACATATATTCCTAATGATGTTAAGTTGCTGGCAACTCAAACAAACATATGGTGATGCATACATATATTCTTAGTGGTGTTAAGGTGCTGGCAATTCAAACGACGAATGCATACAAGCAATTCTTTGGCTAAGCACATTAAATTACATGGCCCCCAGCACAGCTTTATATTTAGTGTGATACAGGAGGTTTTTCCTAGTGCACGGGGGGGTGATTTAATTAATTATACACTTGAATGTGAACTACGTTGGATACTAAGATGCAAAGCGGACCAACCACCAGGTCTGAATGAGAAAGTTAATTTGAGACCCATATTGAAGAAAAGGAGATGCTTTAGACCAAAGAGATAGAATTGTTCATTTTTACAGTTTTCCTATGTGCGTACAGTTTTGTTATTGCTTGTATGCATTCGTCGTTTGAATTGCCAGCATCTTAACACCACTAAGAATATATGTATGCATCACCATATGTTTGTTTGAGTTGCCAGCAACTTAACATCATTAGGAATATATGTATGTATCACCATATTACATATATATGCATTGTTTTTATTATACATTGGTAGTATAAGTCTTTGTTAAATATTTTAGGATTATGCAGTTTTTATTAAGCTTTAATTGTAGTGATACTATGAGTTGCTTCGTCATTAATGCATATGCACATGTGATGATACCTATTAGCCAATAGGAGTTTTTGTATAGATATTTAAATGTGTTGTAATAGTGTTATTATGGAACGTCTGAGGAAGCCTAATGGTGAAAGCGCTCACGTCTATTTTTAAATAAAACGTTTTTCAGAGTTTTATACTTCGCTCTTTTTTGCACTCGTTATTTTTATCTTGGAGTTTTGGGAGACTGTCTTGGCTTTGACATCGCCTCTGCCATAGGACTCTGTTTATGCTGTTCGAGTTTGGATTTATCAAAATTATATATATGTATAAAATATATACATTTCACATTAATGTTTTAAACTTCTTGCTTTATGAAAGGGCTTCAAAGAAACCATTTCATTAATGCCGGGTGGTGTATATATTAATTTACGGATCCACTTTTGTTCCAAAGCTTCAGTGCGATTCTTAATATCACCACCTGTCTTCCCTTCTAACAAGATATCCAAAACAAAAAATTTAAAAATATGTAAACTACCTTCTTGTTCTATAGGCTTATAAATAGCACTAGTAGTTTTACAATTATTAATATCCCTATAGTGTTTTTGAATGCGCTCCTTAAGCATGCAATTCGTCTTGCCTACATAGTGCGAAAGGCAAAATATACTAAGTTTTTAGTCTTGCAATCAGCATAGTGTGTAGCCACTATTTCAAACTTTGGAGCTGTGTGAATACATTTAAAGCAGGAATGCACGTATTGGCAAGCCTTGCAATTCCTGCATATATAAGTGCCCTTCCTTTGTGACATCCTAGTGGAACTATTCTGTCTGTCTAAATAACATAGTTGATGCTTGAGATTTTTCTTGTTTTTAAAAGCAAACCTAGGTATATCATCCAATAGTCCATCTAATTCACCTATAGTCTTTAAAATATTCAAATTCTGTTTGAACACATCACAAAATATCCCAATGTCCCCAGTATATGTAAGTGGGAATCTAAGTTTATTTTGTTCACTAAAATCTTGTTCTATATTATGATCTACTTTATCCAGAAACAAAGGTTTGCCTCTGGAAGACCTTTCTATCATTAGTTCAGATACTTGCTTGCAAAACATCTTATTTGAATAACCTCTATTGTTAAAATCATTCCCTAAAATTATCCAATGCCGACCGAAGTTGGACATAGTCATTGTGGAGTCTCATAGTTCTCAGTATCTGTCCTCATACTACATTACTGCTAACAAATTTAGGGTGCATGCTGCTTCTATGCAGCAATGCATTTCTCCTAGTGGGTTTCCTGTATATACTGGTTTGAATACCCAAGATGTCACTTTTCTTAAGGTTGACATCTAAAAAATCTATTTCTGCCAAGGACACCTGGCTAGTGAACTTTAGGAACGATGTTGTGGTATTCAAAAACTCAATAAAGATATTTAACTCATCTCGTGTACCTGTCAACAAGAGAAAATCATCATCCACAAATCGGATGTACCACTTCAAATGTTGTTGAAAGGCTGGGTGGGTCAAGAAGGAGGTATTTTCCTATTCAGTCAGGGCTAGATTGGCGTAGCTATTGGCACAAGGAGTCCCGATAGCTACGCCAATCTTCTGAAGGTACATATCACTACCAAAGCAAAAGATATTATTCTCCAGTATAATCTCCAACATAGAGCATATCAAATTCACTTTATCACTAGAATAAAATTGCTTGGAAAATAATAAATGCCTAATATTCTCAATGCACACGGCATTGGGGATCACCGTGAATAACGATGTAATATCCATAGTAACAAAAAAAATTGTTCTGTGGTATTCCTAACTGCATTATACAGTTTATGCAAAAACATGTTGGTATCCTTAAAACATTACTACAAGTACTGGTTGTAAAGCCTTTTCCACATAAATTGATAGAGGCTCAGTTATCCAGCCTCTGCTGGAGACAATAGGTCTCATCGGGGGGGGGGGGGTATGAAGGTTTTTATGGACTTTAGGTAGTCCATAAATAGAGGGGTACAAAGGTGCATCAACAATAAAATATTTAAACAATTCTTCTGTTAATCTTCCTTCAATTAGAAGGTCAAAAATAATCACAGACACTATCAAAAATAGCTTTAGCTTGTATAGAGGTAATTTTCTGATAGGTATCAGCATCATTCAATAGTAAAAGCATTTGTGAAAGATAAATCTTTGTTAAGTTTGTTAAGTACTACTAACCCTCCCTCTCTATCAGCAGGTTTGATTTCAATGGATTGTAGAAGTTTCAAATCATATAATGCATCATTTTCAGTTTTACTAAGATTATAATAACCACAGTGAGTCTTGTCTGCAAAAATATGTTTAATCTCAGTCTCACATACTGCAACAAAAGTATCGACTACCGGGTGCATTTTTGGAACAAAACTACTAGGTTTAGAAAAGGTTGGACGTACAGTATTAGTATTCCCATAGTTTTTAACGTAGGTGTTCTGGCAAAAAGCCTCAACTCTTGTAGAATATCTGCTAAGTCAGTCTTCTGGGTAGGGATAAAAGATAACCCTCTATTTAAAACAGATAGTTGTGACTCAGTTAAAGTAATATCAGATATATTCAGGACCAAATCTTTGAAACTTGGCTCCTGGAAAATCTCTGCTGCTGTGTGGGAACATTCTGCCTGTTCAGGCCTTTGCCTCTCCTTCCACGGCTCCTCGATCTTTCCTTGATAGGCAGCGGTTCTTGCAGTTGAAAAGGGAGTAATGGCATTTCTTCTGGTCGTCTCTCCTCTTAGTATATTTTGCCTTTTGCACAGCATGCAATGCCTACTATGTAGGCAAGACAAATTGCATGCTTAAGGAGCGCATTCAAGAACACTATAGGGATATTAATAATTGTAAAACTACTAGTGCTCTTTATAAGCATATAGAACAAGAAGGTAGTTTACATATTTTTAAATTTTTTGTTTTGGATATCTTGTTAGAAGGGAAGAGAGGTGGTGATATTAAGAATCGCACTGAAGCTTTGGAACAAAAGTGGATCCTTAAATTAAATGCATATACACCACTCGGCATTAACGAAATGGTTTCTTTGAAGCCGTTTCTTAAAGCAAGAAGTTTAAAACGTTAATGAGACTATATATATATATATATATATATATATATATATATATATATATATATATATGTGTATAATACGATCTATTTTGATTAAGACAGCTATTTAATATGTTCTATATATTTTTTATATGATGTTTTTATATATGGTTCATTGCATACTGTCTGTATGTACTGTCTTTTTAATGACTTGATTAATTTATATGGTGTTAATTGACACATGCACTTAAGCAGAGAAACTGTTGGTTTTGATGTAGTCTGATGAAGCGATCATAGAGGTCGTGAAAGCACTTACTTTGAGCTCTTTAATAAAGATTTTTGTATTTTATTGGAGTACTATTGTGGTCATCCTGCACAGTCGTGGTGATCTGGCTCTGCTTCTTTGTTGCTGTACTGCTGCCTGCTTTGAGCCTTTCCTTTGCAGTTTGTTGGTATATACTTTTTTTATCTTTGGAAGTCTCCTACTACTACTGGATAACACCCAAGATCAATGGCTTTCACATCCCTATGTCCTTGAATTCCAGGGGAAGGGAGGTATGAATGGGCCTTTTAGAAATGGAGCTCAATTACCATGGTGGTGGATGGGGAGGGGGGAGTAGGAACAAAAAAAGTTAAAAATGAAAGAAAAAACAAAAAAGCTGACAGAATCAGAGTTGGTAGTGAATCTCAGAGTTTCTGAATAACCTTCTATATACCATCACACTGCTTTACTAGGTGATCTACCAGTATTTTCTTTTGAAGCATGTAATATATTCCCTCAAGACATTTCAAAACAAAATATTTAAACGTTAATTTATGTATCTCTACATGGAAATACCATTTAAATATTTCTTGCAATATTTGAGTATACTACAATACTTATCAAATGTTTATTGCTATATTCTGTGGATATTTATTTGACACTTCTTCTTTCGGCTGCTCCCGTTAGGGGTCACCACAGTGGATCAACTGTTTCCATTTCTTCCTGTCCTCTGCATCTTGCTCTGTCACACCAACCATCTGCATGTCCTCTCTCACCACATCCATAAACCTTATCTTAGGCCTTCCTCTTTGACGGTTACCTGGCAGCTTCATCCTTAGCATCTTTTTCCCAATATACTCTGCATCCCTCCTCAGCACATGTCCAAACCAACATAATCTTGCTTTGTCTCCAAACCTTCCAACCTGGGCTGACCCTCTAATATACTTATTCTTAATCCTGTCCATCCTTGTCACACCCAGTGCAAATCTTAACATCTTCAACTCTGCCACGTCAAGCTCTGACACCTACCTTTGTGTCAATGTTGCCGTTTCCAACCCATATACCATAGCTGGTCTCACTACTCTCTTGCAGACCTTCCCTTTCACTCTTACTGGTACTCGTCTGTCACAAATCACTCCTGACACTCTTCTCCACCCACTCCATCCTGCCTGTACTCTCTTCCTCACCTCTCTTCCACACTCACCATTACTCTGAACTATTGATCCCAAGTATTTAAACTCATCCACCTTTGCCACCTCTACTCCCTGCATCCTCACCATTCCTCTATCCTCCGTCTCATTCACACACATATATTCTGTCTTAGTTCTACCGACCTTCATTCCTCTTCTCTCTAGAGCATATCTCCACCTCAGAGAGATGAAGAAAGTAGACAAGAGTATAAGGAGATGAGGTGCACGGCAAAGAGAGAGGTGGCTAAGGATAAAGTGTATGAAGAGTTGTATGAAAGGTTGGACACTAAGGAGGGAGAAAAGGACCTGTACCGATTGGCTAGACAGAGGGACCGAGCTAGTAAAGATGTGCAGCAGGTAAGGGTGATAAAGGATAATGAGGGAAACATACTCACAAGCAAGGAGAGTGTGTTGAGTAGATGGAAAGAGTACTTTGAGGGGCTGATGAATGAAGAGATTGAGAGAGAGAGAAGGTTGGATGATGTATGGATAGTGAATCATGAAGTGCAGTGGATTAGCATGGAGGAAGTAAGGATAGCTATGAAGAGGATGACGAATGGAAAGGCTGTTGGTCCAGATGACATACCTGTGGAAGCATGGAGGTGTTTAGGTGAAATGGCAGTGGAGTTTTTACCTAGAATGTTTAATGAAATCTTGGAAAGTGAGAAGACGCATGAGGAATGGAGAAAAAGTGTTTTGGTACGGACTTTTAAGAATAAGGGTGATGTGCAGAGCTGTAATAACTACAGAGGGATTAAATTGATCAGTCACAACATGAGGTTATGGGAAAGAGTAGTGGAAGCTAGGTTAAGACAGGAGGTGATGATTAGTGATCAGCAGTATGGTTTCATGCCAGGAATGAGCACTATAGATGCGATGTTTGCTCCAAGAATGTTGATGGAGCAGTACAGAGACTGTCAGAAGGAGTTGCATTGTGTCTTTTTGGATTTAGAGAAAGCATATGACAGGGTGTCTAGAGAGGAGTTGTGGTACTGTATGAGGAAGTCAGGAGTGTCAAAGAAGTATATAAGAATGGTACAGGATATGTACGAGGGTAGTGTGACAGCGGTGAGGTCTGCGGTGGGAGTGACGGATGCGTTTAAGGTGGAGGTGGGATTACATCAAGGATCAGCTCTGAGCCCCTTCTTATTTGCAATGGTGATGGACAGGTTGACAGACTAGATCAGACAGGAGTCCCCGTGGACTATGATGTTTGCAGATGACATTGTGATCTGTAGTGAGAGTAGGGAACAGGTGGAAGAGACCCTGGAGTACTACTCAAATACTTCTTGCAATCTAAAGATATTGACTGTACTGAACTAATCAAGTGCCAGGTTTTACTTCTACCTATAAAATTAGTAAAATACATTAATGAACTGATGCAAAATGAAACCAATTTAGAAAAATGTACATTCTGACACCTATCTTTGTAGGTTTTGTAACCACACAACTTCAAATCATAATACTCAAGAGTAACTTTTAATGTTTGTAGAGTAACTTGATATTGTTATTAATGAATGCTTCTTTTCTTTTAGAAATATGTTGAAAAGGTTATTAAACAGATCTGCAAAATCTCAACACCAACTGTATGGCTTCCTTTTTTAGGTTTCGAGTACAAAATAGAAGCCTGTCTACTGGACTTCAAAAACATTTGACTCTTGCTGGATGTCAGAATTCAGCAGCATTCTTTTGAAGGCATTATTCCTTAACGACATACCATACCTCTCAACCTGGTAACAAGAATTCTGAGCAAAGCCAAAAATAATGGGGGTGCAACAAAGGCCCAAAATTAGGGATAGACTTTAAATATTGCTCAATAGCAATTAGTCATAGTAAAGGGTATTTCTGCATTGCAAAGGAAGGTGTATGGGAATTGCAGCTTATTAGGTAGCATCATAGCCATAATATACAGGGCTATTTGCAGTCCATGGCTAAACATGTATTACACTGGAGCTGGACGCATGCCATAATACCATGTCAAGTAAAAGCCTTCTTACAAATGTTACTACAGTTAAAATCGTGAACAATTCCATAAGGGAAATTCTTATTTTTGCCATGGAAGGTTACACACTGAAGTGCACACATTATGCTTAAACCTTGAAAAAGCCAAACAGTTAGAGAAATGTTAATCTTTAATGGTATTATATACTTACCTATCCAAGGATGTGCCTATCAGATCCATGGTGGCCTCTGAAGTGGTCTCAGATGAAGAATCTGAACCTAGAATTGGATGAACCTCTATGCTTTCAGTCTTGAGAAACGTCTGATGTAAGAGGCACAGCAGAAAAGTCTGAACTTGGTTATTTGGCCTTTCTCTTCAGTGAAGACTCGTCAGGTCTAGAAGTTCCCTCCATAGCATCTTTAGATAAAAGTTTCAGATCCTGCTTTCCTAAATAAATAGCAAAAGACAGATGACCACGTAAAGTCAAACACAAAGGCCTGACAAATGGTACAAGTGTTATGATCACGAGTAGGGCCTAAACAAAACAAGCACTGATCATTACTATCTTTAAGTAGAATTTTTCTCCCCCACTGCCCCTCGCCTTTTCTGGATGACATGAAAAAACCACAGCAAAAAGCAGTAAATAAGAAAAAGAAAACCCCAATGGGGGCACTAATCTGAATGGCTTGATACACCAGTAAACACGGGTGAGCAGACTGACTATCAAAAATGGCATTCAGCCTGGTGGCAGAGAAGTTCTGAGGCTGGTACGTCAGGACGGCACTTTTATGCCCTATGTACGTCAGGAGCATCCGTGCAACATACAGCATACCACAGGCAGTAAAAGGCTTTGATACACTGCTCAAAAAAATCATTTTCTTAGTTACAGTAATTTGCTCACCCACTATTCCTAACAAGAGTGCTCTGTGGGGAATTTTTAATGTCTACCAATTCATTACACTCTGAGAACATATGCTACCAAGTACTTCTTTCTTCATCATTACTCCTTCAAAATTTGCCATCTACTTGAGAAAAAATTATTTGGAGTCTGCTAGGGGTATAAAAGTATCTATGCAGACACTTCTGGGCAAAAATCCTAAATCTTCTAGATTTTGTTGCATATTTGGGAATTGTACACATGTTCTTCCATTGCTGTTTTTGTGAATTGCTTATCTGATCTGTTTTCCCAATGTTTTCTGACCTCCACTGATGCCCTACTAATTATCCCTTTAACAGCAGCTTGTTTTCTAGATTCAATTAAAAACTCAACCAGTGCAGGCCTTTCATTTAGGATTCCCCTATCCCTTTCTCATTGTACTCATATTGATTCCTGATAAGGAATGCAATCTCTAGTCTGCAGTACAAATGTCTTCTTGGCTTCTTCCCATTCTGTTACCTTTTCCCTGTCTATTTGTTCATAATGCCTTGGTTCCTCCAGTAAATCCCAGCCCCCTTGTCTATTCTCTGTACCTAATTGCAGTCATCCCTAGCGGAAGAATCTCCTTTCTCCGTTTCCATGTTGGCTTAGTTCTTAGCATACTTTCTGCTACTTTATAAATATAATATTCCATATGGCTACTGTTTTATTCTCCTTAAGGATCTGTATCCAAAATCCCACTCTTTCCTTATTTCTTGAATTACCCGCTCAATTCTTCATCATCATTCCTTTCCATTTTGAATTGTATCTTTCTGCTTGTGCTATGTATAAGAGCCTTAACTGTATAGCTCCCAAATATCCCTTAAAATCAGGTAATCCTAACTCTCCTTGTTCTGGTTAGGAGGATCAACTTAAACCACTTGACTCTTGCCATCTTCCCGTCCCAGATAAAAACCTTCAACTGTTTATTAATTAATATCCAAAACTTCTGCTCTGGTTGATAAAGTTTGGCTGACCTGTGTGTAAAATTAAACAGACTAAAACATGTTTTACTTCTTGTATCATGCTATCCATAGGCAAGAGCTTCCATTTTGTCACTTTTTGTATTAGCTTTTGTTCAGTCTCTTCCCACATATGCTTCATTGCCATAACATAATCCTTTTTAATCCATACGCCTAAATACTTAATTTTATCATGTCCCCACAAATATGGGTATTACCGAACCAAAGTATTTGTGGATATGTAGTTTACAGCTACAGCCTTTGTTTCATCTTCATTAATTTTATATATTGAAAAAGAAAAATAACTGTCTGAGAATGTACCACAGCACCAAGACATCCTTTTCTGGTTCAGTCAGATACAAAAATAACATCTGCAAATAAAGCCAACTTTTCTTGAACACCATACTATTTAAATCCTTGAATTTCTAAGTCCCTTATTTTCTTTGTCAGTGGTTCTAAGTATAATACAAATAACAAAGGGGGAAAGAGAACACCCCTACCTGTTTCTCTTCAGACACAACTTACCATAGAGGAACCCTCCCACTTAGATTTTTGCCTCAGACCCCTCATATATCCTTCTAATCCGCCTTATTATTGTCAGGAAATGCAAATTCTGCCATTACTCTACTCATAAAATTCCAGCTTTCTTTGTCAAATGCTTTCTCTGCGTCAAGACCCATCAACAGCAGGAATATTTTTGCATTCTGCTTCCCTCTGAATCATCGTTGTTTCATTAATGTTATCAAGTTTGCCTCCACTCTACAAAACCACATTGATCCATATCTATCAGTTTTGGCATCACCTTTGCCATCCTTTTAGCTATTATTATTATGTTCCTGATCATTTCTGGTAATTGAGCTACTCTGACAAGACTTCATGGCAGCTTTCCTGAAAACAGATCCATAAATAGTTTAAATACCAGCTCGGGTCTCCCCTGAACAGGGGCAGCTAACCTACTGTTACCTAGGGGTAACCCAGTCAACAAAAGATAAAGTAAAACATGAATTAATGTCCTTTATCACATATTCAGTGATGTATTGTGTATTTCAGCATTCTTTAATGGCTTGCAATATTAAGTATTGCATACTGTTTAATGGATTTTAGCAGCAATGACAGGTAGCAACATAACTGCTGTTCATAGTAAACGCTAAAGGTAACGCTTCATTTATGACATCTCTCTGTTGATTCAGTTGACTACACTACATGCTGTCAGTCTCAGAGCTCTGGTTTATTTTCTGAGAAGGGAACTAGATAAACAAATATCTAAATCTTACAGGATGGCGCAGTGGTAGTAGCACTGTTGCCTCACAGCAAGAGGGTTTACAGTTCGATTCTTGGCTGGGGTGCCTTCTATGTGAAGTCTGCATGTCCTCCCTGCATTTGTGTGGGTTTCCTCAGGGTGCTCCAATTTCCTCCCACGTTACAAAGACATGCGTCTGGAATGTTTCTCCCCAGGCCTCTGCTGAAAATTGGCTTCATTCCAAGTAGGACTTTCCCAGTTAACAAATGTTAAATAAATAAATAAAATAAATACCTATTAACCCTTAGATTACATAGAATAGGCTCACCACAGGGTATTCCTTTTCAAAAGCAGTTCTGAAATGACATTTCCAAAAGATGAGACCACACTAAAAGAATAAATATACACAAGGCTGATGCAAAATTATTTAAAAAAAAAAAGTGTGTGCTGTACATAGCAATGTTCACATTCTGAACTTGATTTCAAAAGACTTGCTTTCAGGATAAGTGACCACTTAAACTGAAAGCAGGTCTTTTGGAAACTGGCCCCCACTGTAAGTCTATATACAGAAAACTGAAATCTTTAGTATTATTGTTCAGTCTATAAAACTGACAGTCTTGCCACCTTCCCTTTTTTATTATTTATTTATTTATTCTCTGCAAGCAAGCAGCATGTGAAAAAAGACCGCAAGAAAGCAAGGTTCCCTTGCCCTTGCATTCTTTACTACTTTTAATTATATGGAAAAGCAAAAGGTCTTGCTGACTTACCGTACAATTTAGTTCCATTACATACTGCAGGGACAGCATTATAGAGGCAACTTACAAAGATTCTGCAACTTCCTTCAGATTTAGTGTTCAACAGCCAGTTAAATCCATCCATTCCAAACATAGGTAGGTACTAGACTATCTGCCCTAGGGCATTTATAAGCCTAGCCAGAATGTGTTGGCTTTCGCCACCCTTTTAGACTAGATTCCTGAGCCTCTGTCCAGCACGGCCACAGAAGTGATCCCAGGAGTAAATTTTCGATTTCCCATTCACTCATCAAGATTTCTCTTGAAGAGGGTCAGCGAGGGGCTCTGCCTAACATGGACTGGGATTCTATTCCAGAGCGAGGGAAACCTCTGGGATATGAATTTATCCCTCCAGCATGTCCTATTTATTGTTATGCTGAGGTTTAAATCCCTGGAGCATGTAGCTCTAATGGATTTGGCTTTCTTGAGGTGGAGCATGTCCATCAATTCTGGGTTAGACATGGCCTTGTACGTCAGGCAGAGATTGCCTCTGAGTAGGCAGTAAGCAACTGAGTAGAGCTGGAGTTTCTTTAGTCGAGCTGCATAGGGCATCTGTTTGAGGCCCACGATCCTCTTGGTGAGGTACTTTTGAGGTCTCTCCAGCTGTTGCAGGTGTCGGGTAAGATACATCCCAAACGGGGCACTGTACTCAATTAAGGGTCTGATGAGTGATGAATAGAGGGGCACAATGACCTCTCTTGATCTAGATGTGAACCCTTTTGTGATTAGGTGAGCTATATAGAAGGTTTTTCTAACCACTTTGGCAATGTGATTGTCAAAGGAGAGGTTACTATCTACATGGGTCCCCAGATCCCTAATTACTTCTTCCGTACTTAGTGGATTACCTCCAATGTGGTATTTTGTGGGCACTTTGTTTTTCCCAAAGGGGATGACTATGCACTTTTTGGCATTTAGCTTGAGGCCATGGTTCTAACACCAGGTATCCGTCTCCGTAAGACCCTTCCTGGAGGATGCTTGTGTCAGCCGGAGAGTCGATTATGGCTCCTAGTTTGCAATCATCTGCGAACTTGGTTAGTCACAGTCCTCCCGTTCTTGCCTGTACCTCAGAGAAGTATATACCAAACAAGAGGGGTCCCAGGGCTGAGCCCTGTGGGACGCCACTTGTAACCGGTTTACAGTCGGACATGGCACCAGCAACTCTGACCATGTGAGTTCTATCCCTGAGCCAGTTTGCAACCCATCTTGTGACATATGGGTTGATATTTAAGCTGGTAAGCTTATTTATGATGCCAGAGTGGGGTATTGTGTCGAAGGCCTTTGCGAGGTCCAGGTAGGTCGTGTGGACTACCTTTCCCTCATCTATGGCCTTGGTAGCTGTTTCAAAGAAGTCAACTAGCTTTAAGAGGCAAGATCTACCCTTAAAGCCGAATTGCGTAGGGTCCAGTGTCTGGAGGCTCCCAATGTCCTTGTTTATGAAATCCACAATGATGCGCTCCATAGCCTTGCAGACCAGGCTAGTCAGGGTTATAGGGCGATAGTTCCCGGGATCCGTTGTGGCACCACCTTTGTGGAGCAGGATTACTGTTGCTGTACGCCATTCTTTGGGTACATAACCTGTGGTAAGGCCAAGTTGGAACAGTGAGTTTATGTGAGGGTTTAGTTCTTTTTGGAGCTCGTGTAAGACGCAGCCCGGGATACCATCCAGTCCCACTGATGCTGTGTTTTTTACTTTGGAAAGGGCTGCTTTCACCTGTGTGTATGTGATGTCTGGGGGACTGCATTCTTCTGGGATAGACACTGGCCCTTTGGGAGTTTGCACTGAACCTGTCCGCCAGGATGTTGGCAATGTCAGTGGGTTCAGTGTATTTTGTGCCATTTTGCACTAGCTCCGAGCAGATCCGAGAGCTGCCACCCAGATTCTTGATGTAGCTAAAGAAAGCCTTGTGATTATCTTTAGAGTCTTTGGCGATTTTTCTTTCGAAGCTGGCTTTTGATGATTTTATGAGGGAGAGAAGTTTCTTGCTAATACTGATCAGGGATGCCTTCCCTTTTTGGGATTTTGCCCTATCATGTAATGGTTTCCTCCTTCTGTTGTATAGCTTGTTTACGGCCGGGGTCCACCAGACTGGTCTCCTCCTGTTTTTGGAGGAGTGCGTCTTGGTTTTACTTGGGATGGCACGATCCATGCATTCCTGTAGCTGCTCAGAATGCATTTGTAAAGGATTCTGCGGTTTGGGTAGCATTTTCCATTAGCCCGGGGGCTTTGAAACTTTCCACCTCGGTCTTGAGAAGTGTGAAGTTTGCTTTTGAGAGATTTTTCACAGTGGTTTCCTTGGCTGGGGGTGGGGTCAGGATGTGGATGTCCATTGTGATTAGTTTATGGTCTGATCTTACCAACGAGGGGTTTTACCTCTGGTGTGGAACATTGAGCCCCCACGTTGGTGATGACCAGGTCCAATATGTTGCTCCCTCTTGTGGGAGTGGTGACCAGTTGTTCCATGGCATATGAGTTTATAAACTCCAGGAACCGTTGGGCAAAAAAGAGTTGGGACTTGGAGTAGTTTTCCCAGTCAATGTTTGGGTAGTTGAAATCCCCCAATATCATGGTGTTTGGTGAGACCTTCATATTCTCCAATGTTCTCAGGAATGAAGAGTGGGGGTCCTGAGACAAATTGGGTGATCTGTAGCAGGCTACAAACTGAAGCAATTTTGCCCACTGTTAGTTGCACATGGATGGTCTTCGATGCCTCGTACAGTGCCACTAACCTGGAGATGTGGGTATCCTTGATGAAGATGGATACTCCCCCGCCTTTAGTATTTCGGTCCAAGTTCTGGGGCCGAAAAATATGGTATGAGTTGAATCCTGGTAGTGCTGGGGTGCTCTCTGGAGCCTTGAACCAGGTTTCTGTTACGGCACAGATATCGATTTTCTCCATACTGAGGAGTGCCTCGAGTGAGTGCATCTTGAGGTTTAGACTTCGCCATGGAGTAGCATTACCCTCAGTTTTTTGTTTCTGGTATTGTCTATGGAGGTGGGTTTGTCTTTTGAGCCTCGCCTAAAAAAGGCACTATGGGGGTGGCAAGAGCCTTAGCCAGTATTCGAAAGCCTAAGGGTGACAGGTGCAAGCCATCCCTGGTGAAGCAACGTGGCTTGTCGAGCATGTCATCCCAGGCTGACAGACACTGGATCCACTTTGAATGACACCAAAAGCTTAGCCAATTGTTAAAATTGATCATTTTGTCTTTATACTGTGGCATCATTCTTGGTGACGACAAGATGCTACTCAGGGTCAGAGTCATACCGGCCTGAGCTACATGATCAGAGAGTTCCTCTATGTCTCTTTTCATGTAGTCCAGGGAGGTACGCCTTATGTCATTCACACCAACATGGACAATGACAGAGTCATATTTGTACCTGCTGTGGAGTGACGTGAGTGTTTGTGTTATGTGGCAGATCATGGCACCCGACAGGCAGCTTACAGTGACCTTCTCTTTGTTCAGTCTGGTGAGTGGGATGTCAGTGTGCCTGACAATAGAGTCTCCTATTACTAGTGTATTAGGTGTGTTATTTAGCCTTAAGGGCTGCGACTGTGTGGCACACTGACTTTGTGAAGTATGTGATACGTGAAAGTTGTTGTGGGGTAACGGTTGCTTGGATGTCTGCTTTGGAGGTCTCTGCTGCTTTGGCAGATTTTTATTTAGAGCCTCCGAATATGTTTTTGTGAGTTTATGTGTCTTGTTTGCTGATACGATTGGTCTATGTGAGACTAGTTTTGTGGTGCGAGTGGTTTCCTTCTCCTCCTGACTGTGCCAG
This sequence comes from Protopterus annectens, assembly GCF_019279795.1. Classification (NCBI taxonomy): domain Eukaryota; kingdom Metazoa; phylum Chordata; order Ceratodontiformes; family Protopteridae; genus Protopterus; species Protopterus annectens. The sequence goes on from NC_056739.1 coordinate 320,418,998, forward strand.
TCTTGGGTTGAGAGAGCTCGGCCTCTAGTTTGGCTGTATAGTTGCATCTCTCACATACATTTGAGTTTGTTGGAAGGAGGAGAGGGTTTTCTGTGTACATAGGCAATTGTAACATGCCCCCCCCCCCCATTTTTTTGCACATGGGGTCATTATGTCACTTCAGCAGTGACAATCTCCTAGAACCAAGGTTCACACCGCTAGGTGGGTAGCCCTGTCTCAGTTATTCTTCAACACTGCACACTGACAGTGGGTAGCCCTGTCTTTGATATTCGTCGACACCGCACACTCACAGTGGGTAGCCCTGTCTTGGTTATTCTTCGACACTGCACACTCACAGTGGTAACCTGTCTCGGTTATTCTTTGACACAGCACACACAACTAATGCCATTTCCAATCGGAAGGAAACCACAGCACACAGAGAAAAAGCCATAACACAGGGATGACAAACAGACTCCCCAAACAAGGCACCCCAGCCAAGAATCGAACCTCTTGCTGTGAGGCAACAATGCTATCTACTGCACCACTGTGCCTCCTATTTACATATTAGGAACTAAAACATTTCTGTATGTCCTTAGAATGTGCCAATGTAGTGAAGTAGAGGCTGATCTCACTTTATCCAAATCAGTTTAAAAGACTAAACTGATACCTGGTTTATTTAAAATGTAATTGTGGTACTGTTTACTGAAGTGCCATATGAGCAGTTCCATGCTTATGAAAATGGAGAATGTCACAATAAGATTAATCATACAGCAGTACTCTGCACTGACTGACCAAGGTGTTACTACCTTATAATTCCTGCTGGGAGGAGGGCATGAAGATTTTTACAAGTCACTTCAAAACTGACACACACAGTAGCCATCATACCTCTCTCAACTATCCAGATTTTCATAGAAAGTCTAGATCTTTGCCTCATATTTTTCGCCTGTACCCTCAAACTTTGTTGTTTTCTGGCAAAT